>NC_059358.1:31099411-31349411 GCF_019703515.2 Myxocyprinus asiaticus | reverse complement strand
ACACTGATTCTCATCAATGTTCTATTGATTTTAATAATTAATAAATATCTTTGATAATTATTAATTATTGCTAATAATTAAACCCGCTCCTAAACGTAGCGCACTACATTTACTGGAGCCCCATATGAGGTTTTAATGAGTTAAGATTAAATTAATTAATTTAAATATTAATTAATAACTAAAGAAATAGTTATCAATTATTTCTGATATTAACACTGATCTAAACAACCAGTAAAGCCCTACACAGCCATCATACCGCTCAGGAAGAGTATCCTAGAGATGAACGTAGTTTGGTGCGAAAAGTGCAAATCAATCCCAGAACAACAGCAAATGACCTTGTGAAGATGCTGGAGGAAACAGGTAGACAAGTATCTATATCCTCAGTAAAACGAGTCCTATATCGACATAACCTGAAAGGCTGCTCAGCAAGGAAGAAGCCACTGCTACAAAACCACCATAAAAAAGACAGACTACAGTTTGCAAGTGCACATGGGGACAAAGATCGTACTTTTTGGTGAAATGTCCTCTGGTTTGATGAAAAAAAATTGAACTGTTTGGTCATAATGACCAATACAGTTACTTACAGTGTATTTTGTATTCCCGTTACATGTATTTCGTTACTCCCCAACCCTGTGTGTATATATATATATACACACAGGGTTGGGGAGTAACGAAATACATGTAACGGGAATACAAAATATACTGTAAGTAACTGTATTCCACTACAGTTACAATTTCAATCATTGGTATTTAGAATGCAGTTACATTCAAAAAGTATTTAGATTACTGAAGAGATTACTTTGCATTTTATTGTCATTTGTTTCATTTAATATTTAGTCCTTTCAGATGGAAAACATTTATACATATAAATGATGCGATCCAAAGTGCATTTGAACAGCGGTGAAACAATTTCTTATGATGTGTTACATTCATACGAGCAGACAGAGAAGTAAGTTTGGAGCAGAAGAAATAGAAATAAACCTTGTGTAAATTGTCAGTTTTACGCTAAGCTGAAATGCTATTTCTAGCCATTTTACATGCACGTTACCAGGCACGATCATATTTTTTTATCAAGAAAATTCACATTAGATCATAATTTCTTTTTTCTAGTAAGACCTTATGATTTTTACCCTAATATCAAATTCTTTATAATAATTTTTATTGTTTTCCTGTAAAAATATTAAAAAATCCTTAAAACAAGATAAATTTGATTTATGCCTCCATGCAGCATACCTAAGGCATGTTCACGCAGATGAGCAGGGACCCTGGGCATCTTTCTTTTGGTGTTTTTCAGAGTCAGTAGAAAGGTCTCTTTAGTGTCCTAAATTTTTATAACACACACACACACACACACACACACACACACACACACACACACATATATATATATATATATATATATGTGTGTGTGTGTGTGTGTGTGTGTGTGTGCATAAACTCAGCAAAAAAAGAAACGTCCTCTCACTTTCAACTGCTTTTAATTTCAGCAAACTTAACATGTGTAAATATTTGTATGAACATCAAAAGATTCAACAACTAAGACATAAACTGAACAAGTTTCACAGACATGTGACTAACAGAAATGGAATAATGTCCCTGAACAAAGGGGGGGTCCAAATTAAAAGTAACCGTCAGTATCTGGTGTGGCCACCAGCTGTATTAAGTACTGCAGTGCATCTCCTCCTCATGGACTACACCAGATTTGCCAGTTCTTGCTGTGAGATGTTACCCCACTCTTCCACCAAGGCACTTGCAAGTTCCCGGACATTTCTGGGGGGAATGGCCCTAGCCCTCACCCTCGATCCAACAGGTCCAGACGTGCTCAATGGGATTGAGATCCAGGCTCTTCGCTGGCCATGGCAGAACACTGACATTTCTGTCTTGCAGGAAATCATGCACAGAACGAGCAGTATGGCTGGTGGCATTGTCATGCTGGAGGGTCATGTCAGGATGAGCCTGCAGGAAGGGTAACACATGAGAGAGGAGGATTTTTTCCCTGAAACGCACAGCGTTGAGATTGCCTGCAATGACAACAAGTTTAGTCCGATGATGCTATGACACACCGCCCCAGACCATGACGGACCCTCCACCTCCAAATCGATCCCGCTCCAGAGTACATGCCTTGGTGTAACGCTCATTTCTTCGACGATAAACGCGAGTCCGACCATCACACCTGGTGAGACAAAACCATGACTCGTCAGTGAAGAGCACTTTTTGCCAGTCCTGTCTGGTCCAGTAAAGGTGGGTTTGTGCCCATAGGCAACATTGTTGCCGGTGATGTCTGGTAAGGACCTGCCTTACATCAGGCCTACAAGCCCTCAGTCCAGCCTCTCTCAGCCTATTGCGGACAGTCTGAACACTGATGGAGGGATTGTGCGTTCCTGGTGTAGCTCGGGCAGTTGTTGTTGCCATCCTGTACCTGTCCCGCAGGTGTGATATTCGGATGTACCGATCCTGTGCAGATGTTGTTACACGTGGTCTGCCAGTGCGAGGATGATCAGCTGTCCTTCCTGTCTCCCTGTAGCGCTGTCTTAGGCGTCTCACAGTACAGACATAGCAATTTATTGTCCTGGCCACATCTACAGTCCTCATGCCTCCATGCAGCATGCCTAAGGCATGTTCACGCAGATGAGCAGGGACCCTGGGCATCTTTCTTTTGGTGCTTTTCAGAGTCAGTAGAAAGGTCTCTTTAGTGTCCTAAGTTTTTATAATTGTGACCTTATTTGCCTACTGTTTGTAAGCTGTTAGTGTCTTAAAAACCGTTCCACAGGTGCATGTTCATTAATTGTTTATGTTTCATTGAACAACCATGGAAAACATTGTTTAAACCCTTTAAAATAAAGATCTGTAAAGTTATTTGGATTTTTACAAAATTATCTTTAAAATACAGTGTTCTGAAAAAGGGACGTTTCTTTTTTTGCTGAGTTTTATATATATATATATATATATTATATATACACACACACACTGGCGGCCAAAAGTTTGGAATAATGTACAGATTTTGTTCTTATGGAAAGAAATTGGTACTTTTATTCACCAAAGTGGCATTCAACTGATCACAATGTATAGTCAGTACATTAATAACGTGAAAAATTACAATTACACTTTGAACTACTTCAAAGTGTTCTCGTCAAAAAATCCTCCACATGCAGCAATGACAGCTTTGCAGATCCTTGGCATTCTAGCTGTCAGTTTGTCCAGATTCTCAGGTGACATTTCACCCCATGCTTCCTGTAGCACATGCCATAGATGTGGCTGTCTTGTAGCACATCTCACGCACCTTACAGTCTAAGTGATCCCACAAAAGCTCGATGGGGTTAAGATCCATAACACTCTTTTCCAATTATCTGTTGTCCAATATCTATGTTTCTTTGCCCACTCTAACCTTCTCTTTTTGATTTCTGTTTCAAAAATGGCTTTTTCTTTGAAATTCTTCCCATAAGGCCTGCACCCCTGAGTCTTCTCTTTACTGTTGTACATGAAACTGGTGTTGGGTGGGTAGAATTCAATGAAGCTGTCAGCTGAGGACATGTGAGGTGTCTATTTCTCAAACTAGAGACTTTGATGTACTAATCCTCTTGTTTAGTAGTACATCTGGCCTTCCACATCTCTTTCTGTCCTTGTTAGAGCCAGTTGTCCTTTGTCTTTGAAGACTGTAGTGTACACCTTTGTAAGAAATCTTCAGTTTTTTGGCAGTTTCAAGCATTTTATAGCCTTCATTCCTCAAAACGATTGACAGATGAGTTTCTAGAGAAAGATGTTTCTTTTTTTGCCATTTTTGACCTAATATTGACCTTAAGACATGCCAGTCTATTGCATACGGTGGCAACTCCAGAACAAACAAAAAGACAATGTTAAGCTTCATTTAACAAACCATATAGCTTTCAACTGTTTTTAATATAAATTTAGCATGATTACTCAAAGATAAGGTGTTGGAGTGATGGCTGCTGGAAATGGGGCCTGTCTAGATTTGATCAAAAATTACTTTTTTCAAATAGTGATGGTGCTGTTTTTTTTTTTACATCAGTAATGCCCTGACTATACTTTGTGATCAGTTGAATGCCACTTTGGTGAAATAAAGTTCCAATTTCCTTCTGAAACAGCAAAATCTGTACATTATTCCAAACTTTTGGCCACCAGTGTGTGTGTATATACACACTGTATATACAGTTGTGCTCAAAAGTTTGCATACCCTAGCAGAAATTGTGAAATTTTGGCATTGATTTTGAAAATAGGACTGATCATGCAAAAAAACTGTCTATTATTTAAGGATAGTGATCATATGAAGCCATTTATTATCACATAGTTGTTTGGCTCCTTTTTAAATCATAATGATAACGTCCTGGTTACTTGCATAACCTCCGTTCCCTGATGGAGGGAACGAGATGTTGTGTAGATGAAGTGACACTAGGGGTCACTCTTGGGAGCCAGAGACACCTCTGGTCTTTGATAAAAGGCCAATGAAAATTGGCGAGTGGTATTTGCATACCACTCCCCCGGAGCTGGTATGCAACCACTCATTCAGGTTTTGTGCTGAGGAGCCGAGACAAGGTCCCGGCCATTTCAGCAGGTAGTTCAGCGTTGTGGCCGGATGGACACAACGTCTCATTCCCTCCATCAGGGAATGGAGGTTACGCAAGTAACCAGGACGTTCCCTATCTGTCACTCATTCGACGTTGTGTCGATGTAGTGACACTAGGGGTCCATATACAAAACGCTGCAACTGGCTGAACTGTGTTGCGTGAACTGGCGGTGTGTGACGGGCAGACCACTGTGTGCCTTGTAGCCAGCGCACCAGGCCGACACGTGACCTCCCCCAACGTTTTTATGAGTGTCGAACAGCCCTTTGGGGACAACTCAACTGCCCAAAAGATAGAGACAGGCTAGCCCAGTCGTGGCCTCTTATCCTCTTTTTTTTTTTTTCCCTCTCTCCAAAAAAAAAAGGAATTAACCGCTGGGGCCACCAGGTCTAGTCGGGGGGGTGTCACTCCCAAGGGGAAGACACCGCGGAGACCACACCCTGCCCAGATAGAAGGGGAGGGGGGGTATTTTGAGTGAAAATATGTCACATGGTCTTGCCAAGCTTTGTCGGAAGTATGTCATGTGGAGAATTCCCATGGTAGATCCTACCCTACGGGGAGGAGTTTCTATGAGCATGGTGACTGGGGCAGAGGGGCCTCTGCCCAAGGAAGATGCAGTTTACCAACAGGGAAACGAATTAGCGGAAGATATACATTGCATGGGGTTACCTATGGGGAACCACCACATGCGGAGCACCTACCCCAGTACAGGGCTTAGTTAGCACGTGTACTGAGCCGGCAGCGAGTTTCTCCGCAAACTCGTCTGCCACAGGGCTCGGAGGAAATCATCCAGGGAACACAGTTTGTGAACACTACTGGGAGTCAACAGCGCACGTCTTCAGCTCAGGGGAGGTGAATTGTGCAAGCGATACACCCGGCCAGCTGTCCCGGACTTACCTGCTTGTGCGTGCCACTACACGGGACGAAACCGGTTCCACCCGGAGATTGTAGAACCTCGCAAAGGTGTTGGGTGTTGCCCAGCCCGCTGCTCTGCAAATGACTGTTAGAGAGGCGCCACTGTTTAAGGCCCAGGAGGCCGCTACACCCCTGGTAGAATGGGCCCATAGCCCTGCTGGGGGCGGTACTTCCTGGGCATGATATGCCATTGTTATGGCGTCAATGAGCCAGTGGGCGATCCTCTGCTTGGAGACAGTGCTTCCTTTCCGCTGTCCACCAAAGCAGACAAAGAGCTGCTCAGAGACACTAAAGCTCTGCGTGCAATCCAAATAGATGCGTAAAGCGCGCACTGGACACAGCAACGTCAGGGCTGGGTCTGCCTCCTCCTGGGGCAGCACCTGGTCCCTAAAAGGGGTCGTGGGAACCTTGGGCACATAGCCCGCTCAGGGTCTCAGGATCATGTGAGAGTAGCCTGGACTGAACTCCAGGCATGTTTCGCTGACAGAGAACGTTTGCAGGTCTCCTACCCTCTTGATGGAAGTGAGTGCAGTCAGGAGGGCAGTCTTCAAAGAGAGTGCCTTAAGCTCAGCTGACTGCAAGGGCACAAAGGGGGCTCTCCGTAGACCCTGAAGAACTACAGAGAGGTCCCATGAGGGAACAAGGCACGGTCTGAAGGGATTCAACCTCCTGACACCTCTCAGGAACCTGATGATCTGGTCGTGATTCCCTAAGGACTTACCATCCACTGTGTCATGGTGTGCCTCTATAGCTGCTACATACACCTTCAAGGTGGAGGGGGACAGCCGCCCTTCCAACCTCTCCTGCAGGAAGGAAAGCACCGATCTGACTGCGCATCTCTGGGGGTCTTCGCGTCGGGAAGAACACCACTTAGCGAACAGATGCCACTTAAAGTTACACAGGCGCCTCATAGAGGGGGCCCTAGCCTGAGTGATTGTGTCTACCACCGCGGGTGGTAGGCCGCTTAAGTCTTCCGCATCCCGTCCAGGGGCCAGACATGGAGATTCCAGAGGTCTGGTCGCGGGTGCCAGATGGTGCCCCGTCCCTGAGAAAGAAGGTCCTTCCTCAGGGGAATTCACCGGGGGGGCTGTCGCAAGGAGCGTGAGGTCCGAGAACCATGTCCAGGGGCCAGCTGTGTGCCAGCATGTCTATATCGAGAGGTGTCTCGGTCAGGGCGTACCAGAGTGGACAGTGTGAGGATTCTTGGGAGGCGAACAGGTCTACCTGTGCCTGTCCAAATTGACTCCAAATCAGCTGGACCAGCTGAGGGTGGAGTCTCCACTCTCCCCTGAGGGTAACCTGCCGTGACAGTGCGTCCGCTGCAGTGTTGAGGTCGCCCAGGATGTGAGTGGCTTGCAGCGACTTGAGGTGCTGCTGACTCCAGAGGAGGAGACAGCGGGTGAGTTGTGATATACAATGGGAGCGCAGACCACCTTGACGGTTGACATATGCTACCATTGCCGTGTTGTCTGTCTGAACTAACACATGCTTGCCCTGGACCAATGGCCGAAACCTTTGTATCCTGAACAATTCTTCTGACAGTTGTGGCTGAAATATTTCTTGGTCTGCCTGACCTTGGCCTGGTATCAAGAGATCCCTGAATTTTCCACTTCTTAATAAGTGATTGAACAGTACTGACTGGCATTTTCAAGGCTTTGGATATATTTTTATATCCTTTTCCATCTTTATAAAGATCCATTACCTTGTTACACAGGTCTTTTGACAGTTCTTTTCTGCTCCCCATGGCTCAGTATCTAGCCTGCTCAGTGCATCAATGTGAGAGCTAACAAACTCATTGACTATTTATACACAGACACTAATTGCAATTTAAAAAGCCACAGGTGTGGGAAATTAACCTTTAATTGCCATTTAAACCTGTGTGTGTCACCTTGTGTGTCTGTAACAAGGCCAAACATTCAAGGGTATGTAAACTTTTGATCAGGGCCATTTGGGTGATTTCTGTTACCATTATGATTTAAAAATGAGCCAAACAACTATGTGATAATAAATGACTTCATATGATCACTATCCTTAAATAAAAGAGAGTTTTTTTGCATGATCAGTCCTATTTTCAAAATCAATATATATATATATATATATATATATATATATATATATATATATATATATATATATATATATATATATATATGTGTGTGTGTGTGTGTGTGTGTGTGTGTGTGTGTGTGTGTGTGACGGATTTGTGATCTTTTTAGCTCCGATAAAGGCTTTTGTTAACAGAAAAAAACACCTTTTAATACATTTAATCTAATTCAATTGCCAAAAGTCTCTAAAAGGAATTACGAGATATGGACAGTGGGGGGTGAATCCTCATCCAACAATCACACTGCATTTGCAAGAAAGAGAAAAAGAGAGAGGAAAAAAAAGAGAAAAAGAATTTTGTCAAGCAGCTAAACAGACCTATTCTCCATAGCAGCCCCCTTCCTTCACGGGCAACTATAGAAATTAGCCCTTGCCTTCTCTGCGCTCTCACACTTGGCTACACACGCTTGCATGGACACAAGGAAAAGTAGAAAAAATCTCTTTTCTTTCTGTCAGCATTCCTGGCCAACAATGGCTAGATTAGGCAACAAGAGGGCCCCTCTTAGGGGGGGCATATTGAGTGGCAAATGGCCCCGGCAGGAACAGCTGGTGGGGGTTAATGGCAACTGAACTCCGCAGTCGGGACCCTTTCTCTATTGTGTGGACCATTCATGGGAAGGGAAGGGGGCCGCTGACAGATTCTGGGTTGCGAGGGACCCTCGGTACAGTGTGCAGGGGTCATCCAAGTGGTGTATGTGTGTGTGGTGTGTTGTTGCCTGTTAGCCACAGATAGGAAAGTGCGCACTGGAGGAACCGACACAGGGATTCAGATTTAGATTCAGCATTAGGACAAGAAGGAGGGGAAACACTGTATGTTAGAAGGAGGAAGAAAAAGAAGAGAGGAGTTCCCTGTGAAAAGAGAAAGACCCAAAGAGAAGTGGGATTTCTTCCATTTTCACCCTCTATCTTAATACAGGTGAGGTACTTCTGCATCTGAGTCGATTAAATGAAATCACTATTATTAATTTGATTAATTAAATGTTCTTCACCTCAAGAACTGATTACTTTCTTTACTCACTCCAATCATTTCTAATTTGAGGTTTCTGTCTTACAGGAAGTTGAAGTCCTGTGTGTTTGCTGGCGCATTAGGTCCACACATCAGGTGCTCCAGCTACATGATTATGCACTGAGGCTCCAATCCCTTAGAGAGCGAGTGCTTTTGTCCACATCTGTAGGACTCTAGGATTCAATGTACTTTGCCCTAAAACACATGGGTATTTGATGCATAATGTGTTAAACTTTTTATTTTCTTTTTTTTTAATCAAGATTTTCAGATTACAATTTCTAAAAGAAAATTGCCAGCATAGTCTCATGAAAACACGTAATATTTTTTACGAGATGGCAAAATGGTAAGATATCATACGACTTGACTTTTAGACCAATCAATAAAACATTTCAAATCAGTACACAGGCATCACATTTATGCTAGCCTCCTATCTGTCTTTATTTAAAAAAAGGAAATGTCAGTGAACAAATATGGTTCAGTCAAGACCACTTCCATTAAATGAATACTTTTACTCACTTCTGTTGGTATATCCAGAGGCACAAAAACCATAAATGCAAGGTATGCAACACATAGGGGTGCTACGTAAAGGGGGTGCCAATGGCTCACAATAGGGTGTGCAATCGGCCTCCTCGACCCCTCCAACATCAAGCCCCCCAACACTTATAATGGACCACACTCCCTCCCCCCACCACCATCAATACCAGATGTGGAGCAAGGGATGGAGGAGGGTTTTAAGTGCAAGGAAAGGCAGCTAAGGCAATGAATAAATGGAGGACTTAAATAGGACTGCTCTGATAAGTGTCTGAATTGTATTGGTAGACTTGATGATCAGCTGATTGCAGCTTGACTAGTGACCTGCCTGAACTTTGCTACACTTAATTATTCCATATTTATTTAAGACAAACAACTGCTGTACAGTATATCAATAACTTACTGTGGCGGAATGACCGCCCCTCCCTGTCGTCATTGTCGCCCTGCCTCTGAGGGCCGTCCTTCAGCCAGGCTCACGACGGGAGTGGGCAGGAGAGAGAAGATGTGCATAATTAATAAGTCTTGTTTGGGCAGCAGGTTGGAACAATGTACACCTGATGTGTGTTTGGCCTTGTCACCGCTGCCAAATAAACGTAGAGCGTGCCTCTTCTCAGAGAGCCGGCTTCTATTCTCCATGTGTGCACACACTGGCATCACTGTACGCCCAGGACCAGAGCAGGTAGGGTTCGGCCAAGTTAATTGCGTCACTGGACCCGCTCCTCAGACCACCGGCATGAATTAGATGCGTCGCCATGGAGGACAGCATGCATTGTGGCCAATGGGCTAGAGGCTGGGCCGCCTTCCCCTCTCACCTGCGGCTGGCCTGGGAAGACAAGCCACCAAGGATGTCACCGCCCAATGCGCCACGGACCCAGGAGGGGAGTGCGTGCAGCCGTCGGACCCTGCTCAAGCCTGGGCCATTCCTTGGACACATTCCCGACCTTCATAGAGCCCCGTTTCACTGCAAGGATGCCAGATTCCCCTTGTTTTGAACACCATTCCCCCTGGACACTATTTTCCCCATTTATGAATATTTTATGTTTATTATTATTTCTAATAAATGCCTCTCCGAGGCTTGATGCCACACCCACTGTGTCTGTCTCTTGCTCACCCCGCCACATTTACGCTTCTCTCATCTCGTACCAAACCCAGAAATTCCGTTGTACACAACAGTGCTTTTCCTATTAAAATCATTGTAAGGTTTACAGTTTGGGTAAGGGGTTAGACTTTATGGTTAGGTTTAGATTTAAACTTAGGAAAACTCATTACAACATTGTTCGTTGGTTCGTATATTTTTCTTAATGGAAGCAGAAGTCTTTGATGAGCCAACTTGTATGATTTCTCACAATTTCACCATCATACTATTATTATGACTTCTCATGAGACCAGTTTGGAAAGTATACATTTTAGGTCATGTAGCTGTTCACTATTTCTTTTAAGTTTTATTAATCATCTTTTTGTATTTGCCAGTTCGTTTTAAATGGTCCTGCCATGTGACAAATTAGTTTATAAATAACAAATATTCTGTGTATTCTCTGTTAATTTGAAGTCGTAAAAAACTGCATAATAATGCATAATAATTCTAAAAGAAAAAATCCGATAAAAATGCTTTGATACCAAAACCTGATACCATCTGACGTACGAATGTCATTACATAAACATCCAGCACACAGATTAAAATCACATCATGTCCTAGTGAGATTATTTAACAGCAAAAGCTGCAATATAATGAGATGAATAGATGTTTTGCGTTTGAGTTCAGAAAAAAAAAAAAAAATGGTATCAGACTCTGTATCGGTGAGTGCTAAAAAAAGTATCGGTACTTGTACTCGTTCTCAAAAAAATGGTATCAGAACATCCCTATTAGAAGGTGTATAGCATATCACACTACAGGACGTGCCAACTTCCAAAAACCATTTCATGTAAACTACCCACATGTCAATTAGTATGTATTACTGGGTGGAATATCTTAGTGACCAGAGCTGTGATATTGCCAAGATATTTGATATGAGACATGTGATATTTCAAGATCCATACAGTACCTCTAAATTCTATGGAACGACCTGTATTGACAGAACATGGTTCCCTGTCAAATGATGAAGCTTTCTGGTTAGAACTGACAGGGAATAATCCCAAACTCTAACAAGTATCCCAGAATTCTTTCCTTCTCATGTCAACTTGCCGCGGCTCACGTCGCTCATTAGTTGCCTGATTATGATAGCACACCAGTGCAACATTTAATCGAGGCTGACACCAGATTTGCTCCTGCCATAAATCCCCCTCTGCCATGCAAAGTGAGCCGTTTGACTGTGTGTGTGTGTGTGTGTGTGTGTGTGTGTGTGTGTGTGTGTGTGTGTGTGTTTGATATGGTGCAGCAGCCTCGGAAATGAAAGATTAGTGTAGAGATGAGACACTGGGGACGTCTGGCCTCTGCTCTTAGTACTGTGATTACAAAGATGCCTTGGTACTGTGCTAAGAGCTAAGGGAGATGAAATGAACAAGCATTTCTACCTCTATTCATATTGTGAACAATCAAGACAAGAGCATTGCCTTGTGTAGAAACAAATTTCACCTGACAGTCATACTCAGTCTATAAACCCAGAACTTTTCTGTTAAACGATCAAAGAAATCACATAATGGATAATTAAACAGTTTTACTGAATACAAAGAATTTTCCAGCTGAATTCATATATATGAAATCAAAAGTGCTTTTTTTTAGCCAAGTATGCTCAAATCATGCTGTTTAATAATGTTTAAAGAAAGGAGTGCAAATTGGTACACTTGAATTCAGATTTTCATCAACGCATGCAATATGTAATCCAAAAGTATTCCAAGTAATCAAGTTAGAATATCTAAAATGTAATCTAATATATCATGTTATTAATTACAATTATAGTTGTCCAATTTGTTATCAGTGCCAGATTACATTTCAGAAGTAATCAGAATCAGAATGAGCATTATTGCCAAGTGTTTTCATGTACACAAGGAATTTTTTTTTTTTTTTTTTTTTGGTGATAGGAGAAACAAGTGCACACAGAACATTACAGTAAGACACAGAATATAAAACAAGGTAAGAATATATATAGACCTACAAATAGACCTACAAATAATAGGAAATATAACAGAATGACGTATGTACATGTGCAAGGTAGGGGTATGTACAGTTACTGAATTACATATGTGAATTTACATATATACACTGGTGGCCAAAATTTTGGAATAATGTACAGATTTTGCTCTTATGGAAAGAAATTGATACTTTTATTCACCAAAGTGGCATTCAACTGATCACAATGTATAGTCAGGACATTAATAACATAAAAAATTACTATTACAATTTGAAAAAAATGTTCAGAACTTCTTAAACTACTTCAAAGATTTCTCATCAAAAACCCTCCATGTGCAGCAATGACAGCTTTGCAGATCCTTGGCATTCTAGCTGTCAGTTTGTCCAGATACTCAGGTGACATTTCACCCCACGCTTCCTGTAGCACTTGCCATAGATGTGGCTGTCTTGTCGGGCACTTCTCATGCACCTTACAGTCTAGCTGATCCCACAATGGGGTTAAGATCCATAAAACTCTTTTCTGATTATCTGTTGTCCAATATCTGTCATTTTTGCCCACTCTAACCTTTTCTTTTTGTTTTTCTGTTTCAAAAGTGGCTTTTTCTTTGCAATTCTTCCCATAAGGCCTGCACCCCTGAGTCTTCTCTTTACTGTTGTACATGAAACTGGTGTTGGGTGGGTAGAATTCAATGAAGCTGTCAGATGAGGACATATGAGACATCTATTTCTCAAACTAGAGACTCTGATGTACTATCTTCTTGTTAAGTTGTGCATCTGAGCCTTCCACATCTCTTTCTGTCCTTGTTAGAGCTAGTTTCTTGGCAATTTCAAGCATTGTATAACCTTCATTCCTCAAAACAATGATTGACTGATGAGTTTCTAGAGAAAGCTGTTTCTTTTTTGCCATTTTTGACCTAATATTGACCTTAAGACATGCCAGTCTATTGCATACTGTGGCAACTCAAAAACAAACACAAAGTTGAGTTTGATATAATGGCAAGTGATTTTCTAGTACCAAATTAGCAATTTAGCATGCTTACTCAAGGATAAGGTGTTGGAGTGATGGCTGCTGGAAATGGGGCCTGTCTAGATTTAATCAAAAATGACTTTTTTCAGATAGTGATGGTGCTGTTTTTTACATCAGTAATGTCCTGACTATACTTTGTGATCAGTTGAATGCCACTTTGGTGAATTAAAGTACCAATTTCCTTCCAAAAAAGCAAAATCTGTACATTATTCCAAACTTTTGGCCACCAGTATACATGAGATATGTATTCTACCCAAGTAATCTACCCAACACTGCACAAATTACACATGCATTGCACACATTTTTTAAATGGTCCAACCTTCTCAAGTCTAGAAAGACTTTCAGACTTCCACCAAAACTCACCAAAATCATTCAGCATGTGACCAAATGATAAATAAATATTTCTTAAAGTAAAGGAAAGACTCAAATGCAATTATTCAGGCATGCCTTTACTTCCTGTGTAGCCTACATTTTTTTTTAGGTTAAAAGATGCTTTTTGATGGATAGTTTCGAGGATCAAAAATTATGGGTTTCCAAGATGTGACATTCAGGATTTTAAATCAAGCCTTTTATTGATATTTTGAGGATTTTAAGGCATTTAAACTCTGTACTTTTTCCTGTGATGCACTGTAACACACTGCATCAGTTTTTAAAGGTGTACTCTGTAATTTTTTTCCGCACTTAAAAGTTTATCCCTAAAAAAAATTAATAATAGTTTTGGAATATATGATTAATTATGCACATTCATGTATGAGATGAAGACACCAGTCATGTTGGTAGTTGAATAAAAGCTGTTTTATTTTACATGGAGCTGTTGCCTCATGGAGGCCACCATGTTTTGATCACATGACCATTTGAACACTCATTAGAATGCACATTTAATATAGGTTGACTTGTAAATAAAATGACTTGTTAAATTAAATTAAATTAAACTTTTAATTTAAATGAAACCTTTAATTTAAATTAAACATTGAATTTAAATTAAACATAGAAACAGCTCGCTTGTCAGTGTTAAGTTCTGTTTAAAATGTATATATATATATATATATATATATATATATATATATATGTATATATTTAGCTGACTTCATTCTTCTTCTGGTTGAGACCTGAACTCTTTAAATATGTAGGTTTCAGAAATCTTCAATTCCTTCCTGTAACACCTGTTTTCATCACTCACTCCCCCCTTTCTCCACCCTCTCCCATTTTGTGATGCTACCAAAGCACTCCAGCACAGTAAGACTTTGGACGTGTGTCGTCCTCAACCCTCAACACCCTCAACCCTCAACACCAAACCCCCCCCCCCCCCCCCCCCCCCGATCAGTAAACATTTAATTTCCTTGTCCTGTCAGCAGAGTATTTGCCCTGTGCTTGTCGGCAGGGCCCCTAATCTGAAACACACACTCACTTTTGTAGATTAGCCACTTCATCTTCCTCTTCTCATTGAGGCCACAATTGTCCCCCCTGCCACCTCTACATCCCGGCGAGTTATGCTGTCTCTTTCCCGAGCAGCTGAGCCACTCCTCCCCAGCCCTTCTCTGTTTGTCATCCCCCCAGTATGTTTGCCCAAGTTATTGTCTTTTAAAATGGCTCTTAAAATAATATCTCATTGGAAGTGGCATATGACTCCTCGACTTGCATCCCTGCCAATGTTTATCACTGAAGCCTCAGCTAACTGCATCAGTCTCCACTGTCTCTCTGTGCTTATGATTGAGGGAAATACATTTGCATACTGTGTCTGCACATAGCTCTGCAGAACAAAATTACAATCCCTTACAACTGCAATTACCCCGGGAAAACAGCCAGCATCGAAATCTCTTGGAAGAGCTTTTTTTTTAGACCTTTTATGACACACAATGATTCCTGCCGCAGATACGCAGCTACCTGTTTTTGCATGTACCCTCCTTCCTCGAAACATCTGTGCTCGGTGGTTGTCTCATTGTTTTTCTCATCACTTGCTCATAAAGATTGAGAGACCGAAGATACGACAGCGGGAGGCTCTCACTGACTCATGCCTCCTTTCTGGCGCCAGCTGGCTGACGGTATGCTTCCTGCCACTACTTAAAAAAGCAGGTCATGTGATGCAGAAGACTTGAGTTTCCAGATGCTAATCTGTCACCATAAATTCAACAGGTTTGGCTTGGGCCGACCACAAATATGTGAAGTGCACTTCAATTATACACACACCTACAGGTTTCTGACATTAAAGCAACATCTCAAGCACTGCAATTTTTAAGTTTTATAGTTTTAGTATACTGTTTTTTTTTTTGTGTGTGTGTGTATATGTGTGTTTCAGTTGCGACTGGTAACTACACATTTTGTCAAATTTGAGTTATGACCTAAATCAGGTCTTAACTGATTTCAGACAGACCAGTTTGGCTCAACTTTCTCAGATTCAGAAAAAGTGAGAAAGTTTTTAGTAACTACAAAATCCAAAGCAATTTATCTCAATTTTATAGTTTTAGACATTTTTATGTTTTGTTTTTGTAGATCATCTAGTTTTTACTTATTTTTATTTTTTTTCGAATGCTACAATTATGAACAGCTCCTTGAAAGGAGGAATAGATTACAATAAATGTTGTTTAGCCTCCACACTGAAACTGCAAAAACTTTTTCAAAGAAATATGAAATGAAACAATATTTGACCATGTTTCATTTCAACTTTAAATCAGACTTCCTTCTAGAACCATAAAAAAATTGAATCCTTGCAGAGAAATATAAATGTTACTGTTTTCCTAAAGTGCCAGGAATATTGTAGCATTATGGATTAGTTGTCATGTCCAGCGTCCTCTTATTGATGGCAGAAGAATGTGAAAGTAGCTAGCGACCTGGACATAAAAGATTAGGATTTATAGCTTGAAATCTCATGAACAATTTTATCAAAAGCCCATTCCAGCGTGGCATTTTTCTTTGGCCCATAAATCAGTGTTGTGAAGCCCCTTTGGTGGACAGTAAGAGGAGACAGATGAGCTGGGGGAGAGGTCAGTGCTGATTTTTCACCTCAGCATCCTGTCATGGGCCTCAGGCAGCGGCTGCGCCTTTATGAATTGGTCTTTTACTGACTTGTTGTATTTTTAATTTGTTTCATTCCGTTTGGGCAATAGAAAAGGAAAAAGAGTGGTATTAGGACCTTGCTTATCAAATCCTGGCTGGAGATAATGTATTGATCGTTGAAGGACTTGTGCACACTGACTGGCCTCTTGTGCCATATAAAAATTGAGCAAACTTTTGACAAATGAGAGAGCAAGACTACAATTTTCCATCTCTGAATTGATAAGTACCACCAGAGTGTCTAATTTTTCTGTCCAATTTGTATATTGATTTTAAAGAAATACTGCAGATTTCATAAGTGTAGATAACGAACATCGGAATATCACTTTTAATAAATGGTATGACTGCAATATGTTCATGTAAGTACTGTATGCAACATACTTTACATAGCGAGTGTGATTGTGACAGCTTGCTCCCTCTCTTAAAGCTTAACTGATTTATTCCTTCATCCGTCATGGCAGGCTTGATCGTGGTCAGGCACACACTCTCCTAACTGATTGAAAGGCCTTCATTTACAATGCGGCTATGTAAAACAGAGGACTCTCATCAGCGTTTTGACCTTGACTCTATGAATGATGTCAGGAAGCGGATCAGCCGCAGAAGTGACAGAGGAGTCAAGTGGGCCCAGTTGAACACTAAACCATTGCAACAATCTGCGTCGGAGTGAATTCAAGTGTAAGAGGTACTAGTTATGGATTTCTGTTACTCAGCTGGTGCTTGAAATGCCATGGTCATGGGTTTGAGGGAATATACAAACTGATAAAATGTATAAATTTATTGCATTGTAAATTGCATTGGATTAAAGCATCTGCTAATGCATAAATGTCAATTTTATGTACTTGTGCAGTCACATCTATGTATTCATCGCAGGCTACTCTCTAGAAACAGCCTATAATAATGGTTCTACTGTTAGATATATGAGCTTATTTTCTAAAATTATCAAAGGACAAGACTGTATACAAAGCAAACAAATGCCAACATGCACAAACCCTGTTACTCTCTGGTCTCGTGCAAAGCCTCTAGTGAGGTAGTCAGTTAACTTTGCTGGCATTCCTGTAAGCTTGGCCTGAGGGAAGCTGGCTGTTCAGTGGGAACATTTAAGGGCATCTGTTTTGGTGTGATTTAGTGCAGCTCTGCGTTTGAAGCTGGGGTCAGAGATTGTTTGTGCACTGGCGGCCCCTGTGATCATCCTCAGCAGATTATGACCAAGTCAAAGGGTTTACAGAGAGAGACGCATCACCTGTAGGAAGTATCTGTCTGCTCAGTGTCTGAACACCCACCCCAACCCCTCCATTTTTCACAGAAAAGTTTAGCCTTGTGTATTTTCATCTATTTTCACATTTTTAATCAAAACAAAGAACAACATGTTTTTTTGTTCTTTTTTTTTTTCAAACAGAAGCAATGATACTATTTTGGATAACTGTCACATTTCTGACAAGTGCATGCCTAAATACAATAGAGGATTAAAGCTTCAAAGATATCTGTCAAATTAATTTTAATTAGGTCAGAGGAACATATTAAAAGAATTTAAAGGGAATTTAACAGGTTCACTTTTTTATTACCATTATTGATTTTACACATACATCATCACTGGGACCCAGAGGTGGAAAGTAACAAATTAGAAGTACTCTCGTTTCAGTACTTAAGTAAATTTTTCACATTTTTCTACTTTTTTTAAGTATAAATGAATAATAATTATTTTACTTTTACTTGAGTTGATTAAAAATGACGTATTCAACATCGCTACAGTTATTTTTCACCACAATTACAAATAAAAAATAAAAAAACATAATATTTCTGAATTTTTGGGAAGAAGATTTATAAGTGCTAAATCTGTTTATAAACTAAAACGCGCTGTGCGCAGCACGATGGAAGCCTGCAGGGCACAGCATCATGAGCACAGCAGCTTGTGTAAACTGCCGCCGGTGTCCTCTCTTCTTTAGCTTCTTCAAGACTTTCTGCCCTGTCAATATACAAGAACTGTAATACTGTGATTTTATGCATATTTCCTTTTATTCTGGAAAGGTGCCGTTCATTCAGGTATGAGGGAACCGTATGAACACGTTTAACCACTGATCAAACTTCACTTGTTTTTAAGGTAGACAATGTTTTAACTGTGTCAAACATCAACACAATGTAGTTTGACATGTATGTTTAATTCCTACTAAATGTCTAAAACAAATTTTTAAATACCTTAGAAAGATACAATGCCAATAGTGTCGGAAATTAACGGGTACTCTAGGAAAATAAGCCAGTGAAATTGACAAAAATGTTCCCTAAATTCAAAATATGGGGGCAAAAAATGCCCATGCAACGAGTTCCTGTGTTTTATTACTAATATCTGATATATTTACAATTACATACATTGCAATCTTCTTTTGACTTTTCACTGAACATAATTTTTTTTCCCCCACCGTCCGATTCCTCACACCATCGCACGCACAGACGGGCTATCGGCTTCTATCAATCCGCATCAGTTCGGTATTGTACTCCCGCATTAAATTCCGTTACCTTTCACCCCTCGTTCAAAATAAACTGTCCTAGTGGGTAACTGTCATGTGTATTTTGCTGATTCATGCCTTTTATTTTGAAAAGTTTAGTTCCTGTTCCCTTATCATGTGATGTCATGTTTTCCCTCCATGTTCATGTGTCATGTTTTCATTGGTTTATTGTTTAATTATCTTGTTATCAGTTCTGTTTGTTCATTGGTTTATGTTCTCCCACGTCTTGTATTTAAGCCCTCATGTTTTCCATTGTCTCTTGTCAAGTATTGAATGTGATTGTAGATGTTTAAGTCAAGCCATGTTTATGTCAAACCATAGTCATGTTTTATGTTTCAAGTTTGTAGTTAGGGTTATTGGTATACATGTTTGTAAATAAACTGCTCTTGGGTTCTTCATCTTCACGTCATCATCTTCGTCATTGCCAGCAGTCAGCAACTACATTACAGTAACACTCTCGCTCACGGTGCTGTACTGTACTTCCCTGCATGTTTACCTGTCTGAATAGCCTCACCCGCTAGAGGCCAAAAGTGCACAAGGGATGGATGTTATATTAAGAAGATATGAGAAATCACAAAACATAATGTAACCAAATGCTCCAGTTTACTTGATAATAATATAGTCTCAATATGTTAAATAACCATAATGTTAATTAAGACTTTATTATTACAACTGTAATACAATAATAGCGCACATATACAGAACAACCACTTTTAGTGTTTGAATCAATCATATCTCTCACTAAACACTAGGGATGTGCCCGAAGCCGAATACCTTATTCGGAAAGGCATGAATAATCTCAACTCCGTTTGCGGTCTCCGTTAATTGTGCACATCTGGAGCTTATCAAGAGTAACATTAACTAAGATATGACATCATATACACTTTCCACTCCTTGAAATGTCTGGGTTTCCATCCAACTATTTTTATGCGCATTTTGAAACAGTGTATAAGAAATCCTGAATGGAAACGCTTGATATTTGTATAAATTGTCTAAATTCACTTAAAAGTTTATGTGCTAGACAGAGGTGGATTTTGTAGAGTTTCGCACAACTGGTCCTCACAAATAGCCAGGGGTGCATTTCCTGAACAACGACGTAACTCACTGCTTAACCACCATAGTATGAAGCATCTTTGGAGAAATTAACTAGGTAGTCAAGACCGTTTCCCAAACCGTAGTAACTATGTCCAGGGTTGGGAGGGTTACTTTTGAAATGTATTCCACTACAGATTATAGAATACATGCTGTAAAATGTAATTTGTAACGTATTTCGTTAGATTACTCAAGGTCAGTAATGTATTGTAAATACTTTGGATTACTTCTTCAACACTGGTAGATTTTTTCACTTGTTTTGACTATAAAAACTCAGTAAGACAAAATACACGTTAAAAATACATTCTCTGAAAAACCTAAATATCTTATGCAGTGTTGTTTCTAAAACAAGATAAAGCAAATTGATCTTGTTTTAAGGACTTTTAGATATTTTTACAGAAAAACAACACAAAAATTATTATCAAGAATATGATTTTTGCGCTAATATCAAAGGTCTTACTTGAAAAAAAGAAATTATGATCCAACATGAATTTTCTTGATAAAAAAATATGATTGTGCCTGGTAACATGTGCATGTAAAATGGCTAGAAATATCATTTTAGCTTAGCGTAAAGCTGACAATTTACACAAGGATTATTTCTATTTCTTCTGCTTCAAACTTACTTCTCTGTCTGCTCGTATGAATGTAACACATCATAAGAAAGTGTTTCACCGCTGTTGAAATGCACTTTGGATCGCATCATTTATATGTATAAATGTTTTCCATCTGAAAGGATTAAATATTAAATGAAACAAATGACAATAAAATGCAAAGTAATCTCTTCAGTAATCAAAATACTTTTTGAATGTAACTGTATTCTGATTATTAATGATTTAAATTGTAACTGTAGTGGAATACAGTTACTTATATTTTGTATTTTAAATACATAATCCCGTTACATGTATTCCGTTACTCCCCAACCTTGACTATGTTGCACATACATGTTCGAACCATGTTGGTTCAACAACATAAACTGCCCTTAATAATGTTATGCAGGGGGTGAAGTCAAAACTTCTGATAAATGATAATAGCTCATTTACACATACACCAGAAAGAAGTTTAATGCGAGAAAGCTGCTGGACACACAAAATCGGCGTGCACCGTGTAATGAGACAGATGCATTGTGCTGAATTAGATGTGTTTTTCTCGATATTAGACTTGAGCACAAACGCACATGCGCGCTCTTGAAATGGCCGTGTGCTGTTCAGAAGAGATCATCCCTATGCCCTATTTCCTGTCTTTCCCCATCTTAAGTCTTTTCCATTCACTGTGAGAGCAGTGGAAGGCTGAAATATGTGGGGCTCCAAAACAACAGCCATTTGGAATTCACTTTTTAAGCAATTTTTATTGAAAATTATGTTTGATCTATAATGATTGTTCTCCCTATGAAGTGCCCTACAGAGGCTGATTTATCCCGTTTGGAGCACAACCAAAAACGGCACTTTTGAGTTAACATGGACACAGAAGCTGTGTTCTCCAACAGAAACCTCTTGTATTAAAGCGCGTTGTCTAAACAGCCTTAAATACGCACTTTAACAGCTGCATTCACATTTGCATGACATTTCAGAAAGGCTTTCTACAAAACTCAGAATAAGTCTTTTTTATTTTTTAAATGCATGTAAACGTGATTAAAGTCTTGACAGAAATATATATATATATATATATATATATATATATATATATATATATATATATATATATAATATGGAATAAAATATTTAGAAACCTCGCCAAAGTGAAATGATGTTCACACTGCAAACTAACAAGGAACTATGCTTCTAACCACAGGTAAAGAGCTGTAGTTCCAACCACACAAATTTGTGATACTGTTTGCGAATGTTCGTTGGAACTACGGTTTCGGGAAACACCAAATCGTTGAACTATGCTGGTAACGATTAAACTTACGACCATAGCTGGCTAACGATGTTTTTGGGAAACGCACCCCGGAACAGTTTTGTGAGCAGGCACTACCAGGTATACAGAGGCCGGCGGCGTAACAGCCATTTCAGCCTTCATTCTGCGGCGTCTTCCGGCAGCATTTAATAAGACGATTTATAATTGCTCACTATTCCGCATATAACTCTCCCCTCATGACAAGGCGGGCTCTTAAAAATAATGCGCGTGACGCAACGACTCGCTTTTTCTTAAGTTATTTTTTAGAAATGCGCTTAAAAAATGCTAAACATTTTGGATGGAAACCCAGCCATGTTAATGTATCACACGATTCACACGTGATTCCCATTTATTCATTTATAGCCTAAACCGATTTTAAATTCCTGACCTGAAGTGATGATTTCATGTCGGAGCCCATCTATCCATCTTTTAAAGTTGACCATTATGTCCACATCAACGATTAAGAAAAGTATCTGGTTAAGATTGTATTCTGAAAAAAACAACAAAAAAAAAACAAAAAACAAATGCTCCATAAAGGTTTAAATGCTTCATATAGTATTCATCTATTAGGAAAATGAAGAAACTGAAACTTTTTCTAATTTTTCTTTAAACTGTGCTACCTCTGTGAAGGCGCTATATAAATTTAACATTATTATTATTATTTATTATTATTATTATTATTTAACAAAATAATGGACTTATCGTAAAAATTCCTGATATATTTACGGGACTTTCACTTGTTTGTAGGCTATATTGATTTTATTTTCACTTATTTTAATGTTTGAATTTGTATTTATTATTCATTGAAAAATGTGTGCTTGACATTTCACTTTTTGCTTGACACCTCTTGCCTCCAGAATAATGTTGTTATACATGAACAGACAAATGAAAATTCAGTTTCATGCAGCTATTAATATCTGAAATACCAGGAGAAACCACAGTAAACAAAATTCCACTTAGTGTAGCCTACAAATTCAGCTTCATCTGGTAATAAAAAATAAAAAAAGAAATAATAGTTTTTTAAATAATAGTTGTATAATAATAATAATAATAATAATAATAATAATAATAATAATAATAATTTTTATTTTATTAATAGAAAATATAAATGTAAGAGTAGCATTTAAAAATGGGCATTTCATTTAGTTTTGACACATTTTTGGTTTAAGCCCCGCCCACATCCGGTTCTATCCGAATACAGAAACAGATACAGATAATTTTGTCATATGAACAGATACAGATACGAATACAGATAATGGCTTCGCTGCACACTCCTAAACACTGTGTGAAATGTTTATTTTTGCCTTATTTTATTCAGTTGGCATGTAGGATAATAATAGTCTCATTCCATATCTGGATAATTGCTGCAAAATCATAGAGGATAAATTTCCTTCTCTATGATACTGCATTATATTAGTTTTGTACAGTATGTTAACTTAATAGCCAAAATACTTGGACATACATGAATGAGAATAAACCTGAAATAGGAATGTGTTTCAGTCACAATGTACATTATGTCGTTTAGAGATGATTTAGAGACATTCAGAATGTTTCAAATGGCTATTTCTATTTAAATAAATGTTGTATTCTTAAAATGTTCTGTTTGTCCAAGAATCCTCTTGCAGCAATGCAGAAGCTGCTAGTTTAGGACCTGTGAGGAGTCTGTTTCTCAATCTAGAGACTGTGATTTACTTGTCTTTTTGTTGTGCATCTGGCCGTCCACTTTCCTCTCTATCGTGGTTAGAGATTCATTTTTCAAAACAGTAATGCATGGAATTGCCTTCATCTCTCTAAAACAATAGACTTTAGAAGAAAATATGTTTCTTTTTGCCTATTTTTAAAATAACAATTTGACTTGCAAGTGTAAAGCAACTTGTAAGAACTCAATATCTCATAAAATGGGGGGAAAAAATACTGTATTGTGATTTCCGCATGGTAGCGTAACATTTTCAATTGTTATAATAATGAGAGTAACACATTAGCACTTTTGAATGCTTTTGTAAGGAATAGGTGACACAGTATATGTTTGCCATCACGGGTAAAGATAAAATGGAATAAAATACCACTTAAAACAATTATTTCAAACAATAATAATAATTTGCAATGAATGATTTTGGCAGTATTTTTGATCAATTTAATGCATGCTTGGTGAAAGGAAGCATCAATTTCTTTCAAGAACAAAAATGTCTTTGTGTTCTAAAAATGGAAGTGTTTATACTATATATAATATCATTTTCATAAAGTAACTTTTAACATAATTACTTGAGTAGTTTTTTGGCAAACTACTTATTTACTCTTACTTGAGTCATAATATTTCTCAGTACATCTACTTGTACTCAAGTGAGTTATTTCTTCAGTAGCAGTACTTTTACTTAAGTAAACAAAATCAATATTCTTTTCACCACTGCTGGGACCCCAAACATAAAGAAAGTTAAGTTAAGCCAAAATCTTTTCTCCAGCTAACATTCTTTGTACGGCTATCAGATTAAAAGTAAGGCTGACATCAAGTATCTGTCTCTCTCAGATGTAGTGCACCACATCTACACACGCCACAGTCACTTGCCAAAACATGCTCCCCTGCTTCATTTGTCTTTTTTTTCTTTCCTGTAATTTTTCATGCCAGCTAACTACCACTTACGGCTCAGTAAATTTCTTCTCTGTGAAGCACAGTGAATTGGAATAAGGCCTTCGAAAAGTAACTCTTTAAATCTGTCACACCCACAAAAACATGTTAAGACTTGGTTTTTACTGTGCACAACAGGGAAAACATAACTAACTTGTGTTGGGAAGTAATTAACTAAAAGTTGTGACACTACTAACTAAAAAATGTCAGTAGCGTGTCAGTAGTGTTGTTGCAATCTTATTCATAAAGTACCATCTTAGTGATGTCATCTAGTATCGGCCATTTTCATTCTGATGTTATTTGCACGTGCATTTCAATAGCAACAATAACAACAAAAAAACAACACCGATGGAGGACACCAGGATCGGAGCTCAGGAAACGTAGGCAGCTGCCTTATCAGTTTATGGTTTAAACAGTAGTGTTTTTAAATGAATGGATCTCTAGTCAAGTCAAGTCAAATTTAATTTGTGTAGCGCATTTCACAACAGGTGTTGTTTCAAAGCAGCTGTACATGAAATTCCTTATACAGCCTCCGAAGACAGCATTTTACAGTTTTCGGATGCAGCCTGTGTCTTCAGGTTACATTTAAAACTGGGCACGTGAGGCATGTGTGTGGTGCTCTGTGCTGCAGCCGGAGTGAGAGATGAGACAAAGCGGCAGAGACGCTTTTTAATCACACTGCACACACTGAAGTCAGTGGACAACATGTTGAAAATGCATTGTAAACCTATTTATCAACACAATCTTTTACAATAAATGCTTTTATGACTCAACATAAATGACTGTACCGAAATACTCACATTTACTTGATGCAGGTAACAGACACGCAATACTTCCCTCATGTAAACTAGATTTAATGACGGTTTAGTGTATAATGAAGTTCAATTACCCTCTCTCAATAAACATCTGATTATTTATATCCGTTATCCCAGGAAAAAGTTGATGTAGTAATCCAGAATTCACTTTATTTTCTGTATAGTCACACAGTACAGATGCGATAAACTCAAAGCGTGTCTCCCGATGAAGTCACATACACACATATGTGAAACTGTGATTCTCTTTGGATACTTTGATTATGTTATTTCTGTTAAGGGAATTGTAAAATTAGCGCAATCCTCTCAGTAGCAGGCTAGCAGCTAATTTGTTTACTACAGCGGCTGTGGAGCTCTTCTGCATTGAGAAGTCTCGATGCAGTTTTTTGTCCAATCACAGGCTGCAGCACCTCCCACAGTCCCAAAAGTACCTTCCCTGGAATAGGAGCTAAAAATGTCCCCCAAAATGGCTTAGAGGAACTATAGTTCCTCAGGTGCTAAAGTGACGAAAAGCACAAGTCCCGGAGGAAAAGTTCCTAAAATGGGCTTTAGTACCACCAGTGGGAAAAGCCCTTAAAATAACAATCAAACACACTCTCCTAAACTGTTCTATCCCTCACACTGTATACAGTAAAGCATTGGAAAGTCATTCTACTGAATTGGTTCGCTCAGAAGGGTCATGTACTGTAAAAGAACTAGTTAAATATACTATTCACCTGTCCCTGCACTTAAGTCTGTGTGCTGATTTTTAGGTCTTATTTATTATAGAGAAAAGCTGATGTTCATAACTATGTTTTCAACTTAGCCTATACTGTATATTAAATGCTGTCACCCTAACTGAGATGGTTCATTCATTCAACAACCTTCATTGTCTTTGTACTACAAAAATACTGCTCTGTGTGTAAAATAAATAAAAATATCACCTAATGCACATTTTTTTCATATGTTTAAAAAGATATTGCCGCTTCAGTAGCTTTAATATAGTTAGCTACTTTGTAAGTTTGTATCCACAGTGAAACTTGTTTTGTAAAAGCATAGACAGTCACATTTAAATTTATGGAGCTTCCGTCAAAGATCTGCAAATAAAATATGCGGTAAATATCGGTGTGTCATCAACTCACGCTGGCCACTCCACTGAATCACAAGATTTCCTTGTCTGCTCTGAATGTCCTAATGATTTCTTTCTCCCATCAAAACAATCAATAGCAAACAAGTCCAACCAGACAGATAATTGTTCAGATTTGATGATTCAATCAACAGGGGTGAAGAAAAGCACTCCAGTCTGCAGTGTACCTCCTGACCACCTCTATACGTGTTTGCTCAGCCTAAGTTAGCAGGCTGGCTACTGCAAAAACAACATTTTCATAAGGAGGGTAAAATACTGTGATTGTGGCAAATGCCTCAATGCCTCATCTACCATCATCAGACAGGACAGACATAAATACTGGGTGCAATCAACAAACAATCTGAATCACCAAGCTGAACTTTACAAAAAATTAGGATATCATGGAACAAACGTTCACATGATGCGCAAGAGATGCAAATTATGAGTTGCATCATAACAAAATACATTTTATGTTATGTAAATTACAATTCAGTTTATTATTATTATTATTATTATTATTTATTTATTTATTTTTACAAATGGATATCTTATAAGATCATTGATAACACTTAACAATAAGGTTGTATTCGTTAACATTAGTTAACACAGTAGTGTTAACATGAGCTAACAATGAACTAGCACATTAAAACTTGTATATCTTACTGTAACATTAGTTAATGCATGTACTAACATAAACTAACAATAAACAATACTATTTTGTAAATTAACACTAACCACAATTAATAAAATGATTAATTATTGTTTAAAAATTTTTTTATTGTTAGTTAATAATGCATTATGAACGCATTAACCAATGTTTATGATTAGAAACTTATTGTAAAGTGTAACTGGGTAATTTTCCTTGTAATTGATTCAAAGAGATAACAACAATACAGCAGGGCTGTAAGTAATTGAGTAAAAATACTTAAGCATTATTATTATTTGGGATTTGTACTTTACTCCAGTGCAGTTTAAACGGAATACTTGTACTTTTATTTAATTACATTTCCAAAGAAAAATAGTACTTTTTACTACTAACAATTTTATTTAAACTTGAAAAGTATTCATTACATTTTTGCAGATCATTTTCTTTCATCTTACTGGACTAAAGCCGCTTTTCACTGCATACGACAAACAACAGATGACACTAGAGGTCAGTCATTTGAAATGGAGTGTCGCACGGTGGCTGTGTGGAGTTCTGACTATTTGCAGAGGCAGACTTTCAGATCTGATTTGAGCTTCGGATATGTTGAAATATTTGTGCGAAACACCGTGATGTTTTTTTGTCCTAAACTTTATTCTAAATGCCTGCTACTTCTACAGATTGGACAGTTATGAAGTCAAAAATGATCATTCGCATTGCAAATATATATATATACACTATAAAAACAAAATGCTTTTGTAATTAAATATGTACGTCATTTATTTCTATACTTGCCATCATATTTAAATAATATCTATGAATTTCTACTCCCTATCTGCTGAATTATTGTTGTTGTTGGGCAACTATTAATTATAATAATACACTATATTGCCAAAAGTATTCGCTCATCTCCCTTTAGACACATATGAACTTAAGTGACATCCCATTCTTAATCCATAGGGTTTAGTATGACGTCGGCCCACCCTTTGCAGCTATAACAGCTTCAACTCTCCTGGGAAGGCTTTCCACAAGGTTTAGGAGTGTGTTTATGGGAATTTTTGACCATTCTTCCAGAAGCGCATTTGTGAGGTCAGACACTGATGTTGGACGAGAAGGCCTGGCTCGCAGTCTTCGCTCTAATTCATCCCAAAGGTGCTCTATCGGGTTGAGGTCAGGACTCTGTGCAGGCCAGTCAAGTTCTTCCACACCAAACTCGCTCATCCATGTCTTTATGAACCTTGCTTTGTGCACTGGTGCGCAGTCATGTTGGAACAGCAAGGGGCCATCCCCAAACTGTTCCCACAAAGTTGGGAGCATGGAATTGTCCAAAATCTCTTGGTATGCTGAAGCATTCAGAGTTCCTTTCACTGGAACTAAGGGGCCAAGCCCAGCTCCTGAAAAACAACCCCACACCATAATCCCCCCTCCACCAAACTTCACAGCTGGCACAATGCAGTCAGACAAGTACCGTTCTCCTGGCAACCGCCAAACCCAGACTCGTCCATCAGATTGCCAGATGGAGAAGCGTGATTCGTCACTCCAGAAAACGCGTCTCCACTGCTCTAGAGTCCAGTGGCGGCGTGCTTTACACCACTGCGTCCGACGCTTTGCATTGCACTTGGTGATGTATGGCTTGGATGCAGATGCTCGGCCATGGAAACCCATTCCATGAAGCTCTCTACGCACTGTTCTTGAGCTAATCTGAAGGCCACATGAACTTTGGAGGTCTGTAGCAATTGACTCTGCAGAAAGTTGGTGACCTCTGTGCACTATGCACCTCAGCATCCGCTGACCCCGCTCTGTCATTTTACGTGGCCTACCACTTTGTGGCTGAGTTGCTGTCATTCCCAATCGCTTCCACTTTGTTATAATACCACTGACAGTTGACTGGAATATTTAGTAGCGAGGAAATTTCATGACTGGACTTGTTGCACAGGTGGCATCCTATCACAGTACCACGCTGGAATTCACTGAGCTCCTGAGAGCGGCCCATTCTTTCACAAATGTTTGTAGAAGCAGTCTGCATGCCTAGGTGCTTCATTTTATACACCTGTGGCCATGGAAGTGATTGGAACACCTGAATTCAATTATTTGGATGGGTGAGCGAATACTTTTGGCAATATAGTGTAACTATAAAACCAGCAATGATAATGATGATAATAAAAACTAGATAGTAAAGTTTGAAGACAAACTTTTTTTGGCTTGACAAAGTTTGAAGGTCTTTAGTCAGAAAGACAGAAGGAACATCATACAGATAGACAGCCATCTGCAAGAAGTCCTATGCAACCATACCCCTTGCTTGTTTTTCTGAATGGCAGATTGGTTGCTAGTGTAACCCCATTTGGTTACTAGGCATTTACCAAGGTGACACTGAAAAGGCTCCTTGCTACCCTGAGTCAAGTGAAAGAAACCCAAATCTCTACGATGTTCTGGTGCAGAGATATGTGACTTGTTACTTGGTTGCTAGGGTAACCCCATATGGTTGCTAGGCAGCTACTAAGGTGATACTCAAAAGGCTCCTTGCTAGCCTGAGTCAAATGACTGAAACCGGAAGTGTCTACGATGTTCTGGTGCAGAGATATATGTTTTGTTACTTGGTTCCTAGGGTGAGCTCATTTGGTTGCTAGGCAGTTTCCAGGGTGATCATAACAAGGCTGCTTGTTGGCCTGAGTCATTCGAGCCAACAATGAAGTCTCTATTATATTCTGATCCGGAGATATCATCTAAGCTCATTTTAATGGAAGTCAATGGGTTTTGGTTGCTAGGGTGCACTAAATGGTTGCTAGGGTGTGGCTAAGTATTTTCCATCAAGATATTTAAAGGCTCCTTGCTGGTCTCAATCAAATAAGCCAAATTTGAACTCTCTACGAAGTTGTGGTGCAGAGAAATGTATTTGCTATACGGTTGCTAGGGTAAGTCCATCTGGTTGCTAGGAAGTTGTCAGAGTGATCCTAAAAAGACTGCTTGCTGGACTGAGTGTATTGAGCCAAACCCGAAGACTCTATGACATTCTGATCAGGAGATATCCATCTAAGCCATTTTGCCAAATATTAATTATAAATTATATTGAATTTATCCATCTGCTCAACAGCAAGGTTTGGAAGCAAACCTCAGAAAACAAGTCACAAAACCAACAAAATTACTTACTTTCTTCAAAGCACATTTTGGATTTTTTTATTTATCTTTCTCTATGTCTCAAGAGGCTGGGTGCTCTGACATCACAATTCGTGAGTGCCTTCTCCCATGCAAGGATCATTGCATGACCATGGCCACGTTTTTGCAAAATACAATTATGTGGTTCATTACACGTCTCAAGGCAGTTCCGAGGTGAAATGTCCTCTGTGTGGTGCTAAAAGCGAGTGAAATGTTCTACCGAAGAGATGAGGTTTTAAGGTTAAGGTTTAAGGTTTTCTATCGAGATTTAAATCAACAAAACCGACCTCCCTACCCTAAACCTTAAACCTAACAAATTGTGTCCGAAAAAGCAAATGTGACATGAAATTTCTGAAGCATCTGCATCATTTTGTGGTGCTTCTATAACAATTTCGGCTCACGTGTCGACTCGCGTGCTCTTCAGGACTCGTAGCCCCGCTCCTTTACATCCCAAGTGCAACGCTCTATCAGTCGAGCTACTGCACAATTTGATCACACTTGAACAAGCTTGTAAATGTAGTTGATTATGTAATGCAAAGGTTAAAATGAGTCATGCACTATAATAAAAGTGTTTAGATGTCATGAGATAGCATTGTGTGAAAAACAGGGCGAAAAGCAAGTGTTTATGAACTGATAATCTGCTGTTTTGCTCATGATTTGAGAGAAAGGGGATAAAAGTAATTGTTGTTTAGCACCTCTAGTGTTCATTTACTAGGAAATTATCGTGTTATGTACAACAGGCCACATAAAAACCATTTAGCAAAAATATGGTTCTTGTAACATGATTCTTTGACCAGAATGTCGTCAGAGACATTAAAAAAGTGACTTAACAAACTAATAGAATTTAACGACATCCTCTCTCACACAATCTCCTCTCTTGATTTCATTCTAGCTAGGAAAAATTACTTTTTTTCTTTTTTAATACTTACAGTAGTGGCCAAAATTATATGGCACCCTTGGTAAATATGCACAAAGACGGCTGTGAAAACAAATCTGCATTATTTAGCCTTTTGATCTTTCATTAAAACAATTTATAAAAATCTAACCTTTAATTAAAGTAAAATAATTGAAACAGGGGAAATATTTCATTATTAAATAAATATTTTTCTCCAAAACGCATTGGCCATAATTATTGGCATCCTTTTATTCAATACTTTTTGCAACCTCCCTTTGCCAAGATAATAGCTCTGAGTCTTCTCTTATAATGCCTAATGAGGTTGGAGAACACCTGGCAAGGGATCTGAGACCATTCCTCCATACAGAATCTCTACAGATCCTTCAAATTCAGAGGTCCTTGTTGGTGGACTCTCCTCTTCAGTTCACCCCACAAATTTTCTATGGGGTTCAGGTCAGGGGACTGTGATGGCGATGGCAGAACCTTGATTTTGTGGTCAGTGAACCATTTTTGTGTTGATTTTGATGTTTGTTTTGGATCATTGACCTTCTGGAAGTTCCAACCAGGGCCCATTGTAAGCTTTCTGGCAGAGGCAGCCAGGTTTTGATTTTTTATCTGTTGGTATTTGATCGAGTCCGTGATGCCATGTATCCGAACAAGATGTCCAGGACAGCCCCACAACATTAAAGATCCAGCACCACATTTAACCGTGGGCATTGGGTACTACTAAATCTCTGTGTGTGCCAAACCCATCTCTGGTGTTTGCTGCCAAAAAACTCTTTTTTTTTTGACCGGGTTCTCTGACCATAGAACCCTGTAGCATTTGAAGTTCCAGTAGTGTCTGGCAAACTGAAGACAATTGAGTTTGTTGTTGGATGAGAGCAGAGGCTTTTTTCTTGAAACCCTCCCAAACAACTTGTGGTGATGTAGGTGATGTCTGATATTTTTTTTTAGACTTTCTGAACCCAAGACCCAACTAATTTCTGAAATTCCCGAGCTGTGATCCTTGAAGATTCTTTGGCCACTTGAACCATCCTCCTCACCATGCGTGGAGACAATATAGACACACGTCCTTTTCCAGGCCGATTCTTAAGATCTGCAGTTGATTGGAACTTGTTAATTATTGCCCTGGTGGTGGAAATGGGCATTTTCAATGCTTTGGTTATTCTATTATAGCCACTTCCCATTTTGTGAAGCTCAACAACCTTTTGCCGCACATCAGAACTATATTCTTTAGTCTTACCCACTGTGATTGATGATTAAGGGAATTTGGCCTGTGTGTTACCTCATATTTATACCCCTGTGGAACAGGAAGTCATGGCTGAATAATTTCATGTTCTTAGTCACTCAGGGGTACTAAAAAATTTAAAATATGAATGGGAATATACTTCAGATATATTTTACTCATAAGAATTTCTAGGGGTGCCAATAATTGTGGCCAATGTGTTTTGGAGAAAAATATTTATTTAATATTGAAATTTTTCCCCTCATTCAGTTGTTTTACTTCAATTAAAGGATAGATTTTTGTAAATATTTTGAATGAAAGATCAAAAGGATAAACAATGCAGATTTTTTTTTCACAGCCGTCTTTTACCATATTTACTAAGGGTGCCAATATGTTTGGCCACTACTGTAAGTACAATTTAATGTGAATACTTTTTTATTTTCACTCGAGTATGTTTTTGGCTAGATACTTGGAATTTTAATTGAGTAAAATTTTCACTCAGTATCCATACTTTCACTTTAGTATAATTTCTGAGTACTTTTTACACCCCTGCAATACAGTATACTAAGATAAACATAATTAAAGAAAAGAAAGTAAATAATGAAAGGAAAATAAGAGGCATAGTTCACCCAAAAATAAAAAATCGGTCATTATTTATTAACTCTGTTGTTCCACACCCATATAACTTTCTTTCTTCCATGGAACACAAAAGAGGATGCAGAATGGTGACGGAGACTTAACATTCAACTGAACATCTCCATTTGGGTTGCACGGAAGAAAGTAATACAGGTTTGAAACAACATGAGGGTTGGTAAATAACAGAATTGCTTTTATTTATTTTTTTATTTTTGTTTGTGAACTACTCCTTCAAAGTTTCAGATTGGTAAATGTGACCATCAGAACTCTGTTTACCTTTTGGCTTTTTTTTTTCTGATATTCAGTGCATGAGATGTTTTCAGCCTGAGCACCTACACTCACCACTGGCAGCAGTGGTAAATTGGGATGCAGAGATGGTCTAATTGCCTAAACTCTAGGTAGCTGATTGTGATTTCAGTGAGGCCACAAAGTGTTAAATTACAGGCATCCTCAACCCAAAGCAATGGACCTTTTGATGATGGTTGCTTGGCAACAACTAATTTAAGCTGGCTTTGTGTGATATGGTACCTTTTTTTATTTGGCTGGAAAAAAAGAACATTTGTTTTGCACATCCGCATACCTGGGGAGAGCTCACAGGGGATTTGGAAAGAAATTAGCCAGTCTTTAGATATTAGATGTGTAAGGCAAATACATTTAGAGGGTAACAATGAACAAACAATTTTAAAAGGCTCTGTAAAAAGGAAGAGTATTAAAAGCACAGTATACAACTATTGCAAATACATTGAACATTAAGTGAAAGATGCCAGATCTCCATGATTAAGTTTCAAGCAGAATTTATTTGGTTCAGTCAGACTGCTTAAAAAACAACTGAGTTGTTTTTTTCTTTGACTTGCTAATATAGATCAGAAGATGCTGAGATAATGGTTGTGATGAATGACTTCATTCATGTCAGGAAGAGTGTCAAACACACTCAATTAGATGATCAATGCAAACATAATAGCACAGTTTTTGGGTCTGATTTTCAACAACTGACTGAAATTCTATATATAAAAATAAAGAAAGAAAATAACTTAGATCCCAAGCTTCTCTTTGGTTAACATTTCAAAACATGAGATGTTCGTAAAGTGACAGCAGCCTCGTAAATGAGAAAAGTAAATGAAGAGGCCTCATAATAAAGAAAGAGGAAAGTGAGTGGTTCTACCGTTTCTCCCAGCAAAGCTGTGAAGACTGTCATTAAGACCAGTGCTCTATTGAAATCTAAATTCACTTGGATCATTAGAGGCTTGGACCTCCTTCTTCCTCTCTTGTCATTCATTGGGCAGGAAACCAGATGACTGCTGGGAAATAAACAGCACATCAGTGACTTGGCATTAATGTAAGACAGATAAGAGACTTTCAAGCATCTAAGAACTATATAATTAGCCATTGCTTTCTTAGCATTTGAATGGGCACTTAAACTTTGAAAGCTCTCATTGTCTTCAGTTACTGCCTTATACTCTTAGCATCAGTTAAGCCTTCCATTCAAGAGGAAATCAAAGGTCCCAACATTAAAATTAAGGACAAGAAGCCTTGCTTTTGTAAATCAAAGACAGTTGCCTCTTTTTTGTTTTTGCATCAATTTATTGTTATTTTAATGGATTTCTTTCAAAGGTGTCAAAGTAAAGATAATGGAGATGCTGTCTCGCAATAGCAGACATGCTATGTGCGCACATCTCAGGAAGAGCTACATACATAGTGTATCAGAACAATTGCAACAACAAAAAAATAATTACAAATAAAAAATACAAATAAAAGTAACATCACAGGAGAAAAAAATATTAAAGACATTTGTATTCCTGAATAGTTGTTTGTCTTGAAAATTAATGATTTCATTATTTTATGCCATTTATTAGTAAATGACATGATTAGTGAAATGATGTTTTTTTTTTTTTCAGATTTATTAATTTATTTAAAAATACATCAATATGCAATTCACACAATACAATTACTTGAATAAACCTCTTCTATGATGAGTATGTTTAACATTTCTAAGTTCAAAGTAATTTAAAAGTCTTAAAGACAAAATCTATGTGATGTAATCATCCAAAGACAGTAATAAATAAATAAAGTCTCATTAAAAGCTGAAACAAAACGAAATAAAAAAATTTAACTTTGGCATAAGTATTTTGGAAAAATCTTTTATTATTATTTCTTTTAATAAAAACAGTAAAACACCTTTTTTTTTTTAAACATTATTAATATTTGAAAAACCTAAACCAAATCAAAGTCAGGTGGTATAACCATAATGTATAAAGGTATAAACAATCACAAAAAGGCTCCTTTAGACCCTCATGAAAGTGTGTGTATGCTTTTATTTATATATATATATATATATTAGATATTTTGACAATTTTTATGAAAAAATGGCACATTTTTTTTTCAGGTCAGATTGAGTAATATTAAGAAAACGTTGTTATTAATGCCTAAAAAATTTATGATACTGTTTCTGTATAAATTATTTTTTACCTTGAAAATTTTGTTTGAATACTTTTTAAATTAATAATTACATACACTCACGTGTATTCAAGGTGCAAAAAAAGTATTTTAATACCTTTTACTTGGTTACACCACATCACATTTTTAAAATCACTACATTATTTTTATTTATTTATTTATTTATTGCTGTTGAAAATTATGTAAATGTTTTTCAGAAGGTATGAAACCAACATGGGCACAAATATTACAGTTTTACATACTTTGTATTATAATCTCGGGCAATCTTTTTTGTCAGTTACCCTTATGCATTTGGCAAACGCTTTTATTCATAGTAAATTCCAGTGCATTCAAGGTACAGTATATGTTTAATCAACATGCATTCTCTGGAAACACATTTACTTGAAGAATAACAAGTTGAAAAGGCAGAGATCAGCTGTTAATTACTATTTTTAGTGTCTAAGTTTTAGTTTAACAGAAAAGAAAATACAAACAAACAATGTAGTTGTTTTTTGTTATGTATTTTCATTACATTTACATTACATATATGCACCATAAATGTGTGCAGAGGTAAGGAGAGGTTTGGAATCAGCCAGTTTAGTCACTCAAGAACATTGATTATCAAGGACTGACCATAATAGCACAGCACAGTAAATCACATCCTCTAGCTAACACATGTGATCAGGTGATCAGGGCTGATGAGCAACAACAGAAAGCCCACATGCCAACAGAGTCCCCCTACTGCCATTCTTACAGCAAGAGGTGCTGGCAGTGCCATCTGCGTGCCCTGCTCCTCAGCTCTGCAGCCTACCAGAACCCACATGGCAATAATGATAGAGGACAACTTGTCATTGTGTCCCGAATATGACTCCTGTCGCTATTTATCATGACCTTCCACATCCCTGCTGTCGGCAAGGCCAGATATGGCTGAAAGCTGAATTTCCCAGGCTTGGCCATGGTTTGGTGGACTCAGCTGCGCCTGTGGCCCTTGGTGAAGGGCTGGATTATTAGGGCCTAATGATGGGGTCAGCTACAGGGCAAAATCTGCTTAGGAAAGCTGGTGCTCCTGTCTCAGACCTGATGCTGATGGCAGAACTAATCATGTGTGAAAAGCCACCATGTTGTGGTGGCACCGGTGTGATCTCGTATTGCTTCTTTTGAGTGTCACTGGATTTTTTGCAGGAGGAAAATAACTAATGCCATCTCTCTCATGACTGTTTCTTTTAAGCTCTTCACTACTTTGAAATATATATACATAAGAATGTTTTTTTTTTTTCTTTTTTCATTTTAAAATGTACATTCAGTGTGACAAATTAATTTGTAAGTATGAATATTTCACATAGTCTCAATTAATTTCAGGTCATAAAAGCTGCATGCATAGTATTCTAAGAATTAGCAAAAGGCTGTTTATAGAATAGTTTAAAATGGAGTATAACATGTCTCACACATGACATATCAGCTACCCTAATATGTGTAGAGTGCTCAAGAACCCAAAAACCGAACGCACCACCAAAAAAATGTAAATGCAAATGTAATAAGGCAAATATCTCTGTAATAAGGCTCCAAATATATGGGATAATGTACCCGGACTCCGAAGAGGATTTTTTGGTGATAATGACCAGCTGACTGTACATTATCATGCTGATTACATGGCTACTTACCAAAAAAGTAATCATATGGACATGAAATATTGATTTTAGTTTAAATTATTTGATTATGTGAGAATAGAGAGACTGCAGAGTGCTATAAGAAACATAAAACTAGTACAGTGTGGTACAGTTTAATACAAACTAATGAAACATGTTGAATGCTCTCCACTTGATTTGCAATGTTCCTTAAATGACGTGACACTCAAGAGTCTAATTTCATCAGCACTTAAGGTCCCACTGAGCATGAGATTACAGCACATTGACAAACATGCAGGGAGGATGCCGAGAGTGACCGGGGGGCTTCAAATTAAATTACATGCACATTTCAAACTCTCAATGGGAGGCCATCAGGAATTAGACCATGTGATGGATGACATTGCTGTCCCAAATCTGATGAAATCTGTTTTTTTTTTTTTTTCTTGTGCTTTTTTTGCAAATATAATATATTTACAGAGGTGGAAGGTAACGAATTACAACTACTCTCGTTTCAGTACTGAGTACATTTTTTACATCTTTCTACTTGTTTAAGTATAAATAAATAATAGTACTTCAACTTGAGTTGATTAAAAATGAAGTATTCAACTTCGCTACAGTTATTTTTCACCACAATTACAAAGTACAAAAAAATACATAATATTTCTGAATTGTTGGGAAGAAGAAAGTTATAAGTGCTAAATCTGTTTATAAACTAAAACGCGCTGTGCGCAGCACGATGGAAGCCCACAGGGCACAGCATCATGAGCACAGCAGCTTGTGTAAACTGCCGCCGGTGTCCTCTCTTCTCTAGCTTCTTCAAGACTTTCTGCCCCGTCACTATACAAGAACTGCAATACTGTGATTTTCTGCATATTTCATTTTATTCTGGAAAGGAGCCGTTCATTCAGGTATGAGGAAACCGTATGAACATGTTTAACCACTGATCAAACTTCACTTGTTTTTAAGGTAGACGATGTTTTAACTGTGTCAAACATCAACACAATGTAGTTTGACATATATGTGGGCATATCTTGTTTACTTTCTACTATATGTCTAAAACAAACTAGGGATGGGCGATACCACTTATTTTCTTTTTGATCCGATACCAAGTACTTTTAGGTCAGTATCGCCGATATCGATACCAATACCAATACCTCTATTAAATTGAATTTTTACGAATTCTTTGGATAAAATTAGTAACTTAAATTATTAATATTTATTATTTTCTCTATTTATAGGCCTAAGCAGAAATTACAAAATTATTAGGCTGCTTTGTTTACCCTTTAAAAATTTGTAAGTATAAGCCACATATAAAACCACAAAATTAACCATAGATATTATAATATGGTTACTATTACTAAAACCAATTTACAATATGGATACTACAGTAATGCTGTAGTAAAACCATGGTCAATTGTATCAAAACTTTGGTTACTGCAGAAAAAACGTCCGGTTCCTCGCACCATCACACACGCAGACGGACTATCCGCTTCTATCAGTCTGCATCAGTTCGGTATTGTAATCCCGTGTTAAATTCCATAACCGTTTGCCCCTCTTGTTCAAAATAAACTGTCCTAGCGGGCAACACTCTCCCTCACGGTGCTGTACTGTACTTCCCTGCATGTTTACCTGTCTGAATAACTTCACCCGCTAGAGGCCAAAAGTGTTCAAGAGATGGATGTTATATAAAGAAGGTATGAGAAATCACAAAATACAATGTAACCAAATGCTCCAATTTATTTAATAATAATATAGTCTCAATATGTTAAATAACCATAATGTTATTTAAGACTTTATTATTACAACTGTAATACAATAATAGCGTACATATACAGAACAACCACTTTTAGTGTTTGAATCAATCATATCTTAACTTAATAGCCAAAATACTTGTTATGAGAATAAACCTGAAATAGGAATGTGTTTCAGTCACAATCCATTATGTAGTTTAGAGATGATTTAGAGACATTTAGAATGTTACAAATGGCTATTTCTATTTACATAAATGTTGTATATTTTCTGTTTGTCCAAGAATCCTCAATGCAGGTCTTTGGCATTTAGTAGCTGCAAGTTTAGGACATGTGAGGAGTCTGTTTCTCAAACTAGAGACTGTGATTTACTTGTCTTTTTGTTGTGCATCTGGCCGTCCACTTTCCCCTCTATCATGGTTAGAGATTCATTTTTCAAAACAGTAATGCATAGAATTGCCTTCATCTCTCTAAAACAATAGACTTTAGAAGAAAATAGAATTTCAGGAGAAATGTGTTTCTTTTTGCCTATTTTTAAAATCAAAATTTGACAGCTTGTAAGAACTCAATACCTCAGCAAATGGGGGGAAAAAAATACTGTATTGTGATTTCCGCATGGTAGCGTAACATTTTCAATTGTTCTAATAACAGTAACACATTAGCACTTTTGAATGCTTTTGTAAGGAATAGGTGACACAATATATGTTTGCCATCACGGGTAAAGATAAAATGGAATAAAATACCACTTAAAACAATTATTTCAAACAATAATAATAATTTGCAATTAATGATTTTGCCAGTATTTGTGATCAGTTTAATGCATCCTTGGTGAAAGGAAGCATCAATTTCTTTCAAGAACAAAAATGTCTTTGTGTTCTAAAAATGGAAGTGTTTATACTACTATATAATATCATTTTCATAAAGTACCTTTTAACATAATTACTTGAGTAGTTTTTCAGCAAACTACTTATTTACTATTACTTGAGTCATAATATTTCTCATTACTACTACTTGTACTCAAGTGAATTATTTTTTCAGTAGCAGTACTTTTACTTAAGTAAATAAAAATCTGTACTCTTTCCACCACTGTATATATATATTGGTATGACCCAGGTTTGGGACCAACATAAGAAGCTGTTCAAAAGTCGCAATGGGCATAGAAAAAAGGTGTGGTTTATTTACAAAATATGCACCAGCAATAAATGTAACGTATGCAAAACTTAAAAAAAGAGCTGACTGAATTAAACTGTAAGGTAACTAAAGAGTTAGAAACCTTTCTAACTCCCGAAAAACAAAACTATATATAAAAACATATGTATGTATAAATATATATATATAATTTTTTGTTTGTTTTTTTTGTAGATGCTATAGTGCAGTTAACGGTTTGCCATTGTTATGGTTATCATCATGGTTTGGCATGGTATTAATGGAAACTTATTGGGATTGCACAAATAATTTCCCACAGACTGAGTTTACAAGTGTAAATGAATGACTTTGATGTGTGATGCTGACATACATCACAAGCGATTGATTCAATTTCCAGTTACTCCAAGCGAGGAGCTTTCTTAGACCCACTTAAAAAACACACTATCAAAGCAACCTTTCATTAGCTCTTTGGGTAATAATGGCTTACTTACTTACTAAGTTACTTCATGGCACAAACTCTCTATCTCTCTCTCTCTCTCTCTCTCTCTCTCATTCACTCACACCAAGAAAACTAAAATAGTCTTCCCAGGTATTTAATACCACTGATTATTTTGTTAACATAAATTCCGACTTATCTTTAAGAATCGCCTCTAAATAAGTTCTGATTGCACAACATTCAGTGTAGATAATTTCACAAATATTAGCTTGAATTTATAGGATAGGAGGAGAAATGCATTTAGTGCAAGAACTGACATCAGATTTTGCAACCAGCAGTGCAGCAGGTTCAAAATGCATTGTGCAATTCTTAGGCACTTTAGCTAATTAGCATTAGCATTGCATCACAATAGAAGGACAAACTTTTGTTGTCTGCACACAATGCTTTTCTCCATTGATCTTTAAGCACTTCTTGGAATAACATGAGACCTTCTTCTCTGTAATGTTGTTCTTGAATTTACAGATGACAAGACTGAAGTAGAGATATTTACTCATTTAACATAATGTTTGCATCAAATGAAGCCAAACATCTATAGGGTCAGTTTTCACAAGGGCTTGTTTGCGAAAGTCAATTTCTGTGTAGGCACATCCCTTAAAATCTTTCTTAGGTAGAAAAAGCTACTGAACATTTCCACAGTTAAAAATCATTTCCATGAAAAAAGATGCAGATCATTGAACACACATTGACCTTTTGTGGCAACATACCCCATAGTTGTTCGCATCCCAAAACACAACAATAGATGTACCATTATAAAATGGTAAAAATAATTAATATGATGGAACATTATTAGAATTTTTATTAGGAGGGTAGAATTCACAAAAGTATTTATATATCACATGGTTTTGAACTGCTGTATTTGTTTGAAAACAACATACAAAACCACTGCTAGAGAAAATTAGAATTTTGTTAGCTGGGAAGGTCCAGGCTGCCTCTGGCCACACTGGTACTCAGCAGCTGCCCAAAACTGGGACAATTTGCTCATTTTAGCTCCCTGCAAGTTTGTGCCTGTCAGTGGACTAGTTTTGTACACGAGGCCAATTAGTGAGCCCTACCTTAGCCTGCAGCTAAAAGGCTACTAACGGGAGGATGTAGGACACTGGGGTAATTCACCTGAGAGTTGTGGAGAGATCCCCACAGAGCTTTCATTTGAGTGGAAAGGGGAGGTGGTGATGGTGGATAGGGGTGCTGGAGGGGTTTTTGCACTGAGCTTCATTGTTACTGCTGGTCGTTTGATCTTAAAATAATTTACTTGATAATCTCACAGCAGGAGCAATAGATGCTGCTCGATTAGGCTTCCAGGTCTGAGAGAGTGGGAGAAAGGAGAGAGCGGGGGAATAGGGGCAAGATGGACAGGGAACAGCGAGAATTAAATAGTTTGTCTGGTTCCTATGGGGACTAAAATTTCTCAGCACTGTGGTTTTAGGGTTTTCTTTGTTTCAAAGATCCAAAAATACATTCACCATGACTAAATTTAGGAGTAACATATTTCAAATATGAGCATTGTGAAGTGGCAAAACGTAACTGTTGTTCAGAAATAACGTCTAGTAAATTCTAGTTTATTATAAAATATTATTAAATTAAATTTATTTATTATAGCAGAAGAATGTAATTTCTGCACCACTAGCGTTATCAAATGGAATTGCAAAAATAATTACTCACGCCATTGGTTGAACTTGTACCAGTGTTGCCATGTTGGGCTGGACGCACTGCTCAAACAAACAGAGGAATTGTTTTGATAGCACCTCAGTTTTACACTTTTAGGTGAAATGAACAGTCATATGGTTTACACTGTAAAAATGTTTTGTCAGGTAATCTATGCACGAATACAAGACATACTTTTAAAATAATAATAAAAAAATTACACACAACAGCTTTAAGTACATCGACAGTGATATGACATGAAAGAGCGAATTATAACAAACTGAATGGAAAACACACCAAAGAGTCATGTTTTCCTCACCCAAAATGACCCAACACCTATCAGCAGTATAGCATATATTATGGTGCACCAGTAATAGTCTGTGGCTTCTGTCCTGCAAACTGAAGCTAATCGCTGTAATGATGGGGCCGTACGAGCAAAATACTGCCCCATCATTTACTTCAACCCAAATCTTAACCATAGGCCTCTATTCAGCATCTGTTTTTATAAAATAGAAGAACTGCAATTAGATTTAATGGGGGACAGATCAGAACTCATTTTAATTTCATAGAGGAACAATTAAATACAGAACATTGATTCGACTCTTGCTCAAAGTGTTTTGAGGTTTTAGTTTCAGCTGTATGGCAATGTTTAAGAATGAGGCAACTAAACTGATTGTCTTGTTTCTTTAGGTTAACTGCTACAAATATAAATACATTTGTGTGTTTGAGTATTCAGATGCTCATCCTCATCTGAATGGGATATTGTGATTGTTGCAAACAATGTAAAGCAGCACAATTACATACATATCTATGATGAATATGCATAACAAAGACCAGCTGTGTGTATTTCATTGGAATATGGAGATGCAACCCGTCCAAAATGCAAATGTGTCTCAATTCAGTGGATCCAAAAGGGAGAGAGGACCCATAAAGAGATGGTGACCTTAAGCAGTTTGGTCACCAAAGCCATCTAGGAGAAAAAGTCTAAGGTTGCTGGGGTCATTAGCCCAGAAAGTCTGTTTCCCATAATTGGCATAAATGCCTTCAATCAGGAGTAAGGATAAGAGAGCTGACCTCTGTCCCTTATGATAGGATAGGCACATGATGGGGGCTGGAGCATAATGCACCCATTACAAGCTAGTCAAGTCCAGGTGAATTGGTGTTGCCATTTACTGCAAACCCCCTGGCATACAGACAGAAATAGAGAATAAAGAGGGAGGATTGAAGGGAGGGAAAGTGGGAAGACAAGCTCTGATATCAATTTCACTAAATCAGAGTGAGGTGCTGTGGATGCAAATCAGACTGTTTGTTTCACGTCAAGACAAGGCTGTTGAAGACACTGATTTGGTTTGTCTTTTTGATAGTGTAAAACGATGCAAAATGAGCAAGTGGCAAAGTAAAATGTAATTAAAGAGCATAATTTATAGTTATTTACCAAACCAAAGTCTTAAAAAAAGACTTTTAAATTTTGAGTCTCTTTCACTATCTGGACAGAATTAATTATTTAACTAATCTATACAAACATACAAATCTAAAATGAATAGCTTACAATAACTTTTTTAAACAACAATACAAAGTAAAATTTACTCAAGTGAAATAAGATTTATAATAGAATATAAAATCAACAAAATGGTATTATGGGGGTCTTTATTTATGGAACACATTTTTTTTTTTTTTTTTTTTTTTTTTTTTTTTTTTTATCTTTGAGGAATTTTCCACTGATTCTCTGCCCATGGCAATAAAAATGTAAAAGTTTTATTTAAAGTTACACAAGCAGTTTAGAGATTAGTTTATGTTAAGCTGAGATTTATGTGTTTTCATGTAGAGACATAACTCCTCATTGATATCAAGCTATTTCCTTCACAACCCTTCTGGTAAATCTAACACCACTATGTGGTTACGGCTCCAAACACAATGACATCTTCACTCCACAATCCTCAGACAGAACTTTAATATGCTGCAGGCAAGTCTGGCATTACACTCACAAAAGATGTGCACTTGAGCCTTTAGTTCCCTTGTAAAGTGGACACCATGGTGGAAAGTGCATTCTGAAGAGGAAAGCAAACAGTCAAACAGCATTGAATTACCATTCAGAAGAGCTCATACAGTTAATGTAGATTTTTTTTTTTAAATTCAAATGAATTTGATCAATCGAGGGATTTAATGTTTTCTTGAAATTCTGTAAGTGAAGAAATGCAAATGTAATGTTAAGGTTTATATATATATATATATATATATATATATATATATATATATATATATATATATATATATATATATATATTTATATTTATATTTATATTAATATAAATATTTATATTTATATTAAGGTTTATATATATATATATATATATTTGTATGTATTTCCTTGTTTAAAAGTATTGGGGGAAGCATGTTATAGTACTGGAGAGCTAAGAACGAAAACAAAACAGCTTATCATTCAATGAAGATTCACATCTACATGCAACTGAGAATGTAGCATGTGCAAGACAGAATGGTTATTTGAATGCAATGTTTTTCATTCTATAAACACGTATGCGTTTTGGAGTGAGTTTTCCTTTAGAAGCACTCTTTATAAAATGGGAAAATCATTTAAAACATAGTCTTGTAGAAATCACAGTATACACATAGTCAGCATTTTGGCTGTGGATTCTAAAATAGATAGCAGATTCTACTTAGCAGTCTTGGATGAATTTTTAAACATTTATTGACCCATCCTCTCTGGGCAGTAAAGCCAGTGTGCAGAATGTGTTTGAGACCACAGGGTGTGCATATTAAAACTTTAATACTGGCCTCAGATGCACCTGTGATCTCTCTGTACTAAGTGCTGGGCTGTAAGGTCATAAATCACGAGCTGTGAGAGGAATATCTCATCGGTTGCTTGCATTGGGCTGCCTGTGCTGGGATTAAGGAATCAAAAGACCACATATAGACTAATGGCACACCAGCCCCTGTGACATCTGAGACAAAACATATCAACACCAGAGACCCTCCACCCCACACTCTGTCATCTCTGAGGGGGAAGCTGGGATTGGGAGTTTAGGGCATGGGAGCGACATACACACAAATAAAAAAAAAAAATGTGTTTTGTTTTTTGTTAATTTTTATATGTATTCTGATTGGGGGTGGGGGCTCTTAAAGTGGCAATAAATATTGTATTTTTAAAAGTATGTGTGTGTGTGTCATATATTATATCAAATGGATATGAAACCATTTAGCTGTTCAACTGTTAAAAGTACTGTAACTATTTTAAGGGTTAGAGGGAATTGAACATTATCATCACATTACATATATGTAATGCACTTGGTTTATAAGGAATGGTATTCTGTTTCAATCCTCTTTAAGGTCAGTACGGAAGCACAAGTCTGTTGGGGGGGGGGGGGGGGTATTAAAAAGGATAAAGCTTCTCTCTATACATGCGGCTATTGCTTTTCCTTTGGGAATGCTCAAGATCCCTCTGCTCTGGTATCTGTCTAAATCCCTGTTCCCCACTTTCTCCCTATACACAAAGACTAATATTTGCTGACCTATGGATTTAAGTGTGACATGATTCATTATGTTAGTGAATGCTATGTTCCAGTAGGCTATATTATACAGATACCATCCTAAACACCAGGCAATCGGCTCAGTTAAGGATGGAATATGTTGTAACTCACTGTGTAGATAAATAAAAAGGGCGTTTATTACCATCCAAGTAGAGCACTTAAATCTGTCATATCTCAAGTGAGGAACACTTAAAACAAGTAAAGCAAGATAAGCAACGGCTGTTGAATGGTTACTTCCTCTCGACCCCCAGGAGGACATGTCCATCAACAGATGCCCTCGGGTGGAGGATAACAAATTTGTTCTTTTATGAAGCTTGCATAACACCGCAGGAGTACTCATAGGAGGGCCGCATGTGGCCAGATTTCACATTATGTCCCATTCAAATGACATTCCCATGGTTTCCCAGAATGTTAACACCAGGAGCAAGTGACTTTTAGTGGCTGATGTGCTTCGGCATGAAGTTGCAGAACACTCACCGCAAACATTAGCTATGTTTCTATCAACGTTTTTTTATGCGCATTTTGGGATATTGCATAAAAACTGCTGGAAGGAAACTCCATCCAATCTCCAAAATGAGCGTAATAAATTATACGCTTGCTTGAGGTGGATAAATGTTTTATTCGATAAGAAGAAATGCACATAAACTCTGATGGAAACACATTTACCAAATAAACTCCTTTTTTTTAATCTCCCCTTTTTCTCCCCAATTTGGAATGCCCAATTTCCAATGCACTCTAAGTCCTCATGGTGGCGTAGTGACTCACCTCAACCTGGGTGGTGGAGGACGAATCTCAGTTGCCTCCGTGTCTGAGACCGTCAACCCGCACATCTTATCACGTGGCTAGTTGAGCGCGTTACTGCAGAGATATAGCGTGTGTGGAGGCTTCACGCCATCCACCGCGGCATCCATGCACAACTCACCAAACGCCCCACCGAGAGCGAACCACATTAAAATGAGCATGCACCCCATAACCTCCATACAGTGTTTTTATCTGTCAAAAGGCCTCCTATGTCCCATATATTTTGAATGTAAAAATATTTAAATACAAAAACTGGACTGCTGTCATTCAGTTTCAAAATGAACTGTTGATCTTATCTTTTAATATTCATATTCAAGTGCCCTCGACTGATGAAGTCTTGATGAAATATTTTCATCTTTTGGTAGAAGACCCCATTACTTTGGCTGTCTCTGGGCCCCCAATGTCCTCATCCCTGCCCAGTTTTGAAGAGATTATTTTGACTGTTTAGGAATTACTTTTGGAATTATTATTATTTGTTATTTTATTTATTTTTTACAAAGTACTATTGCTGCCAATGTGGCAAGTAATAAAAACGATTCAAAAATATATATGATATAATTTCATAGCTATAAGCAATGTATTATTATTCGGACCTTTGCTGGGAAGGAAATGTAGAGACCGGACCTCTTAGAACTTTAATTGAGTACCCCTGTTTTATGTAATAGGCAGGGTTGGGGAGTAATGAAATATATGTAATGGGATTACGTATTTAAAATACAAAATATAAGTAACTGTATTCCACTACAGTTACAATTTAAATCACTGGTAATTAGAATACAGTTACATTCAGAAAGTATTTTGATTACTGAAGAGATTACTTTGCATTTTATTGTCATTTGTTTCATTTAATATTTAATCCTTTCAGATGGAAAACATTTATACATATAAATGATGCGATCCAAAGTGCATTTGAACAGCGGTGAAACACTTTCTTATGAAGTGTTACATTCATACCAGCAGACAGAGAAGTGAGTTTGGAGCAGAAGAAATAGAAATAAACCTTGTGTAAACTGTCAGCTTTACGCTAAGCTAAAATGCTATTTCTAGCCATTTTACATGCACATGTTACCAGGCACGATCATATTTTTTTATCAAGATAATTCACGTTGGACCATAATTTAATTTTTCTAGTAAGACCTTTGATATTAGGGCAAAAATCTTATTCTTGATAATAATTTTTGAATTGTTTTCCTGTAAAAATATCTAAAAATCCTTAAAACAAGATCAATTTGCTTTATCTTGTTTTAGAAACAACACTGCATAAGATATTTAGGTTTTTCAGAGAATGTATTTTTAACATGTGTATTTTGTCTTACTATACTGGCAGAGTTTTTATAGTCAAAACAAGTGAAAAAATCTACCAGTGCTGAAGAAGTAATCCAAAGTATTTAGAATACGTTACTGACCTTGAGTAATCTAACGGAATACGTTACAAATTACATTTTACAGCATGTATTCTATAATCACAAGTAACCCTCTCAACCCTGGTAATAGGTTCCATTCTGTATTGACTCAAGCTAAAATATGTACCATAGATTTAGTTAAAGCTATGATAAACTACTAATCATTAGGTAACGAATTGTAAGAACCCAACGTTGCTCATCGAGTCAGGCAAAGCACGTCGTATTGACAGCAGCAGCAGTCGCGTTCATTAGTGTTTCAATAGTCCAGGCCCCTAGAGGGCATTATTGGTGCACTCACGTGAAAGTCAACAGAGACCCTCTAAGCGATCATTCTGTAGAAGTGTGTGAGTCGTAATTAATTCTTCGTGTTACCATTTTAATAGGATAATATAACAATAGAAATTGTAGAACTTTAATTTTTAAAGAAGGTTACGATTTTAATAAAAAAAAAAAAGAAAAGTTAATTTGAATTTTTAAGAATCTCGCAAAATCAGTTCTAAGTTTGTAAACATGTAATCCTCATTTGTGGGAAATGTGAAGTGTGTTAAGGGCCGTTCACACAGAACACGTTTTGTGTTTTCCAGCGTCTCGCGCATGAGCGTTTTTTAGACGTGTCAGGTAAAAAACAAAACGAACATCAACTTTTAAACGCGCATCTCGAGACACCTGCTTTCTGTTAAATGTGTTCGGCTGCTGCGTCTAGATTTGTTGTTGTTGTTGTTGTTGTTTTTTTTTTCTTAGCATAAGAACGCGTCTTAACGGCTCTCAAAATAGCCTAATGTGTTCTCATTTTGAAAGAAGTTTATCTTACCTCTGATGCAAGTACATCCAATTATGATAAGCTACATAGCATACTTAGTCATTCTTTTTTCCTATGTAGTCTACTCTGTCCAGTGGACAATTTTTGTCGATGATGTTGACATGTCTATGTCTAGTGAGATTTTTATTGCAAAACTAACAAATATTCAACAAACAAGACACCAAAACATCTCAACTAACAGACATCAACATGATGAAAAAGGATGGAAATGAAAAGGAGTAAAGAAAAAAATACATTCGTTGTAAGTCAGGTCATTCCAAAGCTTTTTAATAAATTAAATGAATTAAATAATTTAGTGGCATTCTTCCTCTTGATAAAAAATAAAAAAAAAAATTAATATATATATATATATATATATATAACTTCCAACTTCACAGGGGAAGGGAAGGAGAACACAGGGAAGCAGGTTTTCCAGGCTCAGGGAAGACTTTTAATCGGCCACTTCAATGCTTCACAACTTTACAAACTCGCAGCTTCACAGGCATGTACACTTTTAAACACATTAGCTTCACAGGCACGTAGGTACTTAGATACAACAGATTAAACGCAACAGCTTCAGGAGCACCGTGGCCTTCCTTATATATATATATATATATATATATATATATATATGTGTGTGTGTGTGTGTGTGTGTGTGTGTGTGTGTGTGTGTGTGTGTCTCTCTCTCTCTCTCTCTCTCTCTCTCCTCTCTCGCTCTCTCTCTCTCTCTCTGCTGGTGGCGTGGCTGTTTATATGGCGCTCTCCCCATGCTCACTGGAATTAGAGACAGGTGTTAAACATAATCTAGTTCAGGTGCACGCACCCTTACCGCTTTCTCTCTCTCTCCCTAATATGCAATGTGGACTCAGTGACTTAAGTGCTGCTTTGGTTGTTTTTGCACACTGTGGGGTGGTAACCAAACCAACTGTACACTGTACCGCCCCCTTTCAGCACTTTTTCTGAATTAAATCGCTTCAGCGCGTGCTGAGAACAGAACACGTAATATGTAAACACATGACGTTCATCGTTTTACACGTGCTTTAGAAAATACTTTCTGAATCTCCTTTTTCTGAAGACCTCAGGATGTAATTTTTAGGCGAGAGACTATGCCGGATGCTCAAAGTCAAAACACGTATTAGATTGTTATTTTTCAGTTTGACTACGTCCAGTGGTCTTTCTGTTTCTACAGAGGTAATATAAGCAAATAGGTCTTGTGTTTACATCTCTGTGTCTGAAATACAGTATATTTAGTGCATTCAAAATCAGATATCACAGGTTCAGTGATTTAATGTGGTGCTACTTCTTACAGCGAATGTCACCCATTGTTTTATTTGTGTACTTTAGGCATGTCCTCTTTCTAAACACATGGAAGTTTACATTCTTAGGAAAGAAAATGTCCCCGTCCTCCCAGGAAACTGCAGGAATTCTGTACTCTTTGGGGTGCTTTCACCCACCTTTCTGCCACAGCTGTCAGACACCATGGAGAAGGTAATTAACACTTTTAGACTCTCAAGAACACGACTGTTTATTAGGCTGTCAAAAAAGTGAATCAATTCACAAGTATAGAAAATGTAAGCGAGAACTCTCACCATCAAATGTTTTTTCTTGGACTTGAATGTATAATTTATGTTCTTCTAAACACAAAGCCCTAAATGCCTGTTGAATTTGTCATTATTTTGCATCAGTGTCTGTTTGCCACTTCTGTCAAACAAGAAGAATCACCTGATGTGGCCTAATACAATATTGCAGGATGTGACACAACACAATGAGAATTTGCAAAGCAAGGTGTCCAAGGTGACGGGACAGTTTTACAGGAAAACTGTCCTTCCCATTCCTGCCATCCAAGAGTGGATAGAGCACTGTCAAGAGGCATCCATCACACTGTATGACAAAATTTCTTTATTTCTTTATTTGCGATAATATGGATACTTACCTTTTAAAGAAGTGCTTGATAATAACATCTTGGTTTTGGCCTCAAACATTAAAGGGATTGTTCACCCAAAAATGAAAATTCTGTCATCATTTTTACACTCTCATGTCATTCCAAACCTGTATAATATTCTCTCTTTCATCAAACACAAAAGAAGTTTAGCAGAATGTTGATGCTGCTCTTTTCCATGTAGTGAACGTGAACAGTGACCAAGGTTAGACTCGTGTGCTCCTTTCCTTCTCAGTAGAAAAGAGAAAATCATATATTTTCTATGAATTAATGACAACATTTTCAATTTGGGGGGAACTAGAGCCTACCTTTTAAAGCATCATGAAAGTATAAATAAGTTTTATTTTTTCATTTTTTTTGGTCTTGTAATTTTACTTAATAAAACCTCTGGGTAAGTGTAAAAAGCATCATGTTTCTTTGTTTTGACTGAAACAACAATATTGTTTTTTTTTTTTTTTTTTTTTTTTTTGTCACAATAGAGCCGTGATACATGCAGTTGAGTCCACAGTCATCAGCTGGACGCACATGATCCATAAATGATTGGTAATGTGCTAAATCTTTGTTAATCTCAGCTTCAGAATCCTGGTGTTCAGAAAATGAGTAGGATTCTTGAAATAATAGACAGCAGTTATTTCCCACCGTTCAAAGCTTTGACAGAGAATGTTTTTGACGGTAAGGCATAGTGTTATACAATGTTCCAACTTTCATTTGATTTATTCAGTTGATTTTCTACTGTACTTTACTGTTTCTTACTAAGTCTTTCTTAAGATTCTCTCTTAAGAAAATCTCTCTTAAGAATCTTCCCAGATATTGGTAACCATAAAATATTCCCCATGTAGCAATTGTTTCTCCCAAAGCTTTGCAGGAGGCCAGAGCTTCACCTTCAACCTCTCAGATCAGTGCTGTTTCAACCCGAAGAGCATGAGTTCTGATCCCTCCATACACTCATCCCACAAGTTTTTCATTTTATATTTCTGGTCTGGACACTGTTCATTCTATCGTTCTCCTGCTCGCATTGTCGTGCTGCTGCAAGAGCTCTGCAACCTCCTCATTCAACAGGTATGACACATGTATTGTGACTTGTAATATATGTTTAGGTTTCTCCTATATCAGTTGAAGTGTTCGTGCACCCGAAAATGAAAATTCCATCATCATTTACTCACCCTCATTTCATTCCAAACCCATATGAGTTTCTTTCTTCTATGGAACACAAAAGGACTGACAGCCAGTGATGGTTAAGTTACTCTAAAAACTAATTAATTACTAACTACTAATAACTACAGTTAGATTACTGTACTAATTACTCTGTCTGAAAGGTAATTGCATTACTTATTACTAATTACTTTTTAAAACCCATATCAACCTTGACCAGATAAAAAAATACAAGGATAGAATTAAAAGTATACTTTCATGTCTTTCAAATAAATCATATAAAATCAAATAAATTATTCTTGAACTGGCCAAAGAATTCAAGGGGCAGCGTTAAATTAAAAAACGTCATGGTTACTTGTGTAACCTCCATTCCCTGATGGAGGGGACGAGATGTTGTGTCGATGTAGTGACACTAGGGGTCACTCTTGGGAGCCCCAGACACCTCTGGTCTTTGATTAAAGGCCAATGAAAATTGGCGAGTGGTATTTGCATGCCACTCCCCAAGACATACAGGTATAAAAGGAGCTGGTATGCAACCACTCATTCAGGTTTTATGCTGAGGATCCGATATAAGGTCCGGCCATTTCAGCAGGTAGTTCAGCGTTGTGGCAGGAGGGACACAATGTCTCGTTCCCTCCATCAGGGAACGGAGGTTACACAAGTAACCATGACGTTCCCTATCTGTCACTCACTCGACATTGTGTCAATGTAGTGACACTAGGGGTCCCTATACGAAACGCCACAATTGGCTGAACTGTGTTACGTGAACTGGCGGTGTGCCATGGGCAGACTACTGTGTGCCTCATAGCCAGCACACCAGGTCGACACGTAACCTCCCCCAACATAGTTATAAGTGTCGAACGGTCCTTTGGGGACAAGTGGACTACCCAAAAGATAGAGTCAGGCTAGCCCAGTCGTGGCCTCTTTTCCCCTTCTCTTTTTTCCACTCCCTAAAAAAGAAGTGGAATTATCCGACTGGGCCGCCAGGTCTAGTCGGGGGGTGTCCCTCCCAAGTGGAAGACAATGCGGAGACCACACCTCGCCCAGGGGGGGGGGTATTTAAGTGGAAGAATACATCACATGGTCTTTCCAACCATGTGGAGAGTCTTCAAGGTAGATCCTACCCAATGGGGGAGGAGTTACTACAAACATAGAGACTGGGGCAGAGGGGCTCTGCCCAAGGAAGACGCAGTTTGCCAGCAGGGAAACGTATTAGCAGAAGATATATATCGCATAGGGTTAGCCTTACAGGGAACCGCCACATGCAGAGCACCTACCCCAGAACAGGACTCTTAGTTAGCACGTGCACTGGGCCAGCAGCGAGTCTCTCCGAAAACTCAACTGCCACAGGGCTTGGAGGAAGTCAACCAGGGAACAAAACTTGTGAACACTACTGGGAATTAATGGCGCAAATCTTCAGCTCAAAAGGAGGTGGAAGGCACTATGTGCAAGCGATACACCCAGCTGGCTATCCTGGGCTTATCCGCTTGTATTGCGTGCCACTACCTGGGATGAAACCGGTTCCACCCAGAGGTTGTTTCCCTAAGGACTTACCGTCGACTGCGTCGTGGTGTGCTGCTATGGCGGCAGCCTCCCTTCCAACCTCTCCTGCAGGAAGGAAAGCACTGATCCATCTGCGCAGCTCTTGGGGTTTTCCCGTCAGGAAGAACACCACTTAGCGAACAGACGCCACTTAAAGGCATACAGGCACCTCATAGAGGGGGCCCTAGCCTGAGTGATCGTGTCTACCACCATGGGTGGTAGACCGCTTAGGTCTTCCGCGTCCCGTCCAGGGGCCAGACATGGAGATTCCAGAGGTCTGGTCGTGGCTGCCAGAGGGTGCCCCGTCCCGGAGAAAGAAGGTCCTTCCTCAGGGGAATTCGCTGGGGGGGGGGCTGTCGCGAGGAGCATGAGGTCCGAGAACCATGTCTGGGTGGGCTAGTAGGGTGCTACCAGGACGACCTACTCCTCGTCCTCCCTGACCTTGCACAGGGTCTGTTGTGTGCCAGCGCATCTATGCCGAGGGGAGCTTCGGTGAGGGCATACCAGAGCGGGCAGTGGGAGGATTCTTGGGAGGCGAACAGGTCCACCTGTGCCCATGACCTTCGTGAAGATGCGAGGAGACAGGGACAGGCCGAAAGGGAGGACTTTGTACTGATACGCCTGACCCTCAAATGCAAACCGCAGGAAGGGTCTGTGTCGAGGAAGGATCGAGACGTGGAAGTATGCATTCTTCAGGTCTACCGCCACGAATCTATCTTGATGCCGGACATTCGCCAGAATGCGTTTTTGCATCAGCATCTTGAATGAGAATCTGTGTAAGGCCCGGTTCAGTACTCGCAGGTCCAAGATTGGCCGCAACCCACCGCCTTTTTTCGGTACGATGAAGTAGGGGCTGTAAAACCCCTTCTTCATCTCAGCTGGAGGGACAGGTTCTATCGCGCCCTTCCGTAGGAGGGTAGAAATCTCCACGTGCAAGGTAGCAGCGTTTTCGCTCTTCACCAAGGTGAAGTGAATACCGCTGAACCTGGGCGGGCGCCTGGCAAACTGAATCGCGTAGCCGAATCAGACGGTCCGGATCAGCCATCGCGATGGATTGGAAAGCGCAAGCCATGCGTCCAAGTTCCGCGCAAGGGGGAACAAGGGGACAGCGTTGTCGGACATACTGGCAGGTGGGGCCTCACGGCGGGGTGGAGCTCGAGGTGCCACACCACGTCGTGGCCGTGCTGAGTCTAGGGACATCGAAATACTTACCTGGCTCCTTGTGACCACCCCCGGAACAGCCTGGGACGGGGGAGGAAGAGGCCTGTCCTCATAACCTGTGGAGACTGCCACATCGGGAGCGGCTGTGTGCCACAGCAGGGCACTCAGGGGCGGAAAGACCACCGCTGGAGCGCCAATCCTGCAAGAAAAAACCCATGGACGGCGGTCGTGATGACGACCGTGCACACTGGGTATGTGACCCAGGGAGGAAGGAAACTGCTCTTTTGCTGAACTGTTGGGTACCGCAGCCACTTGAGCATGCGGCGAAATCAAAAGGCAACAAAAGATTTTCCGCCCGGCCCTTCACCGGGGATGGAGTGGTCCTCTTACCAGCTCCAGGTGAGTGGGTTCCTTCGACCCTGGTGTAGGGCTTTACTGGTTGTTTCGATCAGTGTTACTATCAGAAGTAATTAATAATTATTTCTTTAGTTATTAATTAATATTTAAATTAATTAATTGAATCTAACTTATTAAAACCTCATATGGGGCTCCAGTAAATGTAGTGCGCTATGTTTAGGAGCAAGTTTGATTATTAGCAATAATTAATAATTATCAAAGATAATTATTAAAATCAATAGAACATTGATGAGAATCAGTATTAGCTTTTCTAATCCTTTAAATCAACAATTATCAAAGATAATCGTTAATTGTTAACATCGATGAAACATTAATTAAAATTAACACTAGCTTATTGATCATTCAAATTCAACAATCATCAAAGATAATTATCAATTATCAAAAATCAACAGAATATTAATAAGGATTAACATTGATGGGGCACCACCCTGGAATCAGGGTCTAATAACCAGATAGTATAACAGTCTCAATATTAGATTGTTTTCTTAGGAAAATCGACATCCGAAGAATATCGATTTTCAGGAAAAAACAATGAATGGAGGCTTGAATCCGAGCACTGACATCCCGTCAGCATGACACAGGCGTATGCAAAACAAACCAAAACACTTCTCTTTGTAATATAAACAAAGTTTATTTATGCAGTAATATCAATTAATAATTAATACAATGCAGTCAATACACTTCCGATTTACAACTACAAACTAAACAGTAATATGATTAGATATGGAAATCAAAATAATCCCATAACACGTGAGGGGGGGTGTGTGTGTGTGTGTGTGTGTGTGTGTGTGTGTGTAAGGAGGGACGCGCACAAAATGGCGGACGTGACTCTCATGGAGAGTATGTCATGCGAGACTTCCGGCCAGGGAATATGGCCGCGAATGTGGGCGGAGAGAAACCAGTCAATGGTGTCTACCAGTTACCGCGTGTATCCGCAGGTACGATAGCTTAGGGACAAAGTTGAGCTTTATCACGAAGCTATCTACGAGCCAAAAATGTGTGCCAGAATGTTTGTGAGGGGTCGCGCGCGTGCGTGCGTGCGTGCGTGCGTGCGTGCGTGTGTGTGTGGTTAGTACGAGAGAGAGAGAATTAAGTGACGGCCCCAAAGCCAATTTCGCGATCGTAGGAGAGAAAGCAGCTGTTAGTTTATCACTCAGAGCCGCGGTGGACGGCTCGTAAACAGTCCCGCATTCTTTGATTCTTTAATGGATAAACTCAGTTTGCTGGTCTCACCCGCAATGGCGAAAATGCACAACAGTCCAATTTGGTTGGACCACAATACAGCAAGTAAAATTTGTGATAATTAATACCCTGAGTATTAATAATGAGCGGACATGGCGGTCCGTAAACTGTACAAGCAAAAACCTTGAAACACAAGAATAACACACTATAATATTCTATCTCTGCCCAGACGTAAACCTCTTACTTGAATCGCATGAGGGTGCAGGTGGAATGTGTGTTCATCCGTCCTTTAACTCAAGAGTCGGTTCCTCGAGGCTTGGGTGATGACGGGAGGCCGTTTCCTCACTCTGTCGGTGGGCGGTATGGCTGCTGATTCTCAGTGGGCTGGCAGAGAAATCAGAAACGTCGACTTGATGGAAGAGAAATCTTTAATCTCTTCACTTCTGCAGGCAAACGGATGAAGATGCGGCTTGTTCGGCGGTCTCCTTCGGATCCGTTAGAGTGTTCGGTTGAACACAGAGTAATCTCAACTCGTCCAGCGAGATGGAGATTGTATGGCCACAGTTTCAAGTCGGCCGTTACTTCCTTGTGCCACGAGACTGCACCTGCGAGCAGTGATGAGCTGCATCTATACAGGGCGAGCAAAGTTGCTGGAAGCAAATCCCGGAAGCATTTCAGAGGTATTTCTACTCCTGATGATGTCATGGTTGAGGGATGTTCTGTTGTGTGCCTCATCCAATAGGAGTTGAGAGTTCGATCCTTTAGTGAGCAGGGCTTCATGGGATTTGCAGTCTGTTTTGGACTCCCTTTGTTTGATTTTGGTGCAGTTTTTATCAGTAAGATTTACGACTTGGTATGTGGGGGCCTGAGTTAGGTTTTACGACTGTGCTAGGCCTGCCTTTGTCTTCTATCTGAATACATGATGCCCAACACTGGGTCACCCGTCTCAGGGGCACTTTGACGACCTCTGTGGGTACGAGTAGACGGGGTGTGGGATCTTGAGCCGTGACGGGGCAGGATGTGCCGGATCGCCTCCGTCTGCTGCTTCACCGCTGAGAACTGCTGGGCAAAGTCCTCGACGGTGTCGCCGAATAGGCCAGCCTGGGAAATGGGGGCAGCAAGAAACCGTGTCTTGTTGGCCTCACCCATCTCGACCAGATTGAGCCAAAGGTGGCGCTCCTGGACCACTAATGTGGCCATCGTCCGCCTGAGAGACCGCGCCGTGACCTTCGTTGCTTGGAGAGCGAGGTCGGTCGCCGAGCACAGTTCCTGCATCAAATCGGTGGCGGAACTACCCTCGTGCAGTTCTTTCAATGCCTTGGCTTGGTGGACCTGCAGGAGAGCCATGGCGTGCAGGGCAGAGGCGGCTTGTCCAGCAGCGCTATAGGCTTTAGCCGTCAGGGACGACGTGAGCCTACAGGGCTTGGATGGGAGCTTAGGGCATCCGCGCCAGTTGGCGGTGCTCTGCGGGCATAGGTGCACCGCGAGCGCCTTATCCGCCAGGGGAATCGCCGTATAGCCCCTGGCCGCCCTGCCATTGAGGGTAGTGAGAGCGGGGGAACTGCAGAATCGGGGCCGGGCAGTAAAAGGTGCCAGCTGCTCGTGCACTTCCGGGAAGAATGGCACTGGAGGGGGGCGTGGCTGCTTTGAGCGGCGCCGCGAGCCCAGGAACCAATCATCAAGCCGCGAGGGTTTGGGGGAGAGCGGAGGGTTCCACTCTAACCCGATGCTCGCGGCCGCCCAGGAAAGCATGTCCGTCATTTCGGCATCGGCCTGTGACTGGGCAATCGTCCCCGAGGGGGGAACCCAGCTAAGGCTTCTGTGTCCGACTGGACAAGCCCGCTCTCCGATGCTGCGCTCAAGAGCTCATCATCTTCGCAGGCTCCGCACAAGAAGCCAGACTCGCCGTGAGACGAGCTGGTGAACTCATCTGGAAGCCCGATTGGGGCGACCGCAACGTTGCCATGGTCATGTTCTCGTAATGAGAACATGAACCATCCACAAACGCTGCCTCCGTGTGGGTCGCGCCCAGACACGAAAGACAGCGGTCATGACCATCCGAAGTTGAGAGATAACGACCGCAACCAGGAATAACACACAATCAGAAAGGCATCTTTAAAAAGATTTTTTGTGTGCCGCTCTTTTTGAGAAATATATACTCTTTTAGAGGAAAAAAGCTCTTTCAGAAAGTATACTCTCTTGTTTTCTGCCGAAGCGCCCAGGGGCGTTCTCTGCAGTGCACTAGTGCAGAGGAGGGAGAAGCTGCTGAAATGCACTGTCAGATCCAGCAGAGGTGAATGAACAGTAGAATTCAGCTCAATGAGCATGACCGTTCGGCTCCGAAGAGAAAATCTGAATGAGTGGTTGCATACCAGCTCCTTTTATACCCGTATGTCTTGGGGAGTGGCATGCAAATACCACTTGCCAATTTTCATTGGCCTTTTATCAAAGACCAGAGGTGTCTCGGGCTCCCAAGAGTGACCCCTAGTGTCACTACATCGACACAACTTCGAGTGAGTGACAGATAGGGAACATAAATTTTAACATCAGAAGTTAATTTTCAATTTTAAATTCACTATTGTTTTATATAGAATTGTTCTATAGTCCATACAGTATTTAATGCAATTACATCAGAAGTAACAGTAATTAAATGACAGAAAAATTAAGAGTAATCCCTTACTTTTTCAAAGAAAAAGTAATTTAATTACAGTAATTAATTAATTAATTAGTAATGCATTACTACACCCAACACTGCTGACAGCCTTAGTCAACAATTGTCAGTTTCTTACATTTAAAAACAATTTTGGGAATGTACAGTATATAGCTAGAATATAGATTAAAATGTTGCTCTTGTTCCCAAAACTTCACATCTTTGATCCAATAGACCTTTTTCTCACTCTGGGTTTTGAAACACGGAAGCAAAAGTTTGCAGGGTAAACTTCGACATCGGTGAATGGGAGTGAATAGGAGATCACAGCATATAGAATTTTCACTTACCCATTTGCTCCAAGACCAAAAGAAAAAATCCACTATTACGTTTGAATGACTTTCCAGAAGATTAAAAAAATAGAGAGTGATGAATTTGGATGAAGATGCCAAATTTACTGTCACTTTCTCAGCAGCTGTAATAGAAACCCCCTCGCAGCTGTAGTAATTCATTTTTTAAACGAATTCCAGGGTAATAGAAATGAGCTCTCGTGGAGAGCTGTTGTAATTGCAACTGGAGGGCTTTGCCATGCCAGAGCAAGGGGGGCCACCCCCCCGATCGAGCCGGTCTGTCCCAGGTGTGGGAGAACCCGAGCTGCCCGGACCAAACCTTAAGTGTCCCTCCAGATGCAATTAGTTCGACGGAAGGGGCCTGCGCAGCAAATGGGCTAATCCCACATGTGTGGGGCTCGGCTGCCGCTCGAGTCCATCCTGCAATCGAATGGGGGACCTCACTATATTTGAAATGGGAAGGACCTCACAGTGGTACAAATGGGAGAGCCCACCATACAAATAAACATGAGTAAGCTCACACAGCATTTGCACGGGAGGACCCCCACTGCATTTCGAATGGGAGAGCCCTTGATGTATGTGTGTGGGAGGGCCTTCACAGCGGTATGGACGGGAGGGCTTTCAGACATGCCGGGGTGGAGTGAAGGCCACTAGAGTGAGTTAGTTCCAGGCTTATGTCCTCTGGATGCCAGGGTGTCCAGTGCTGAGGGAGGTATGGATCCATTGGATCGTTCTCTGGTGTAGAGTGCGTGGTACATACTGTTTAGTTGGGGGGCATTCTGGTGGTGCAGGGTCTATCTGTTGGGCTCTTTGGATTTCTTCCATGATGTCCTAGCTTATGGGTGCAATGATGACTGAAGGTGGTAATATGGATACATTTTGAGGTATATTGTGAGAAGGATCATAGCGACGGGAAAGAGCATCAGCCTTGCAGTTCTTACTGCCAGGGCGGTAGATGAATGTGAATTGAAATCTTGTGAAGAAGAGTGACCATCGAGCTTGTCTTGGATGGAGTTATTTTGCTCCCTTGATGTATTCAAGGTTTTTATGGTCAGTGATTACTTGGAATGGATGGACATATCCTTCAAGCCAGTGGCGACACTCTTCTAACACAGCCTTCATGGAGAGTAGCTCTTTGTTTCCAACATCGTAGTTCGTTTACGTGAAAAAAAAGCACATGGATAAAGTTTTCCAGGGTTACCATGGCATTGAGAGAGAACCGCCCAGATGCCGCAGTCTGATGCATCCACCTCCACAATGAACGGTTGGTTAGGATCGGGGTGCTTGAGAATGGGGGCGGTCATGAAACTTGTCTTGAGGGTTTTGAAGGCCTTTTGAGCAGAGTCACTCCATGGTAATTTGGATGGTTTCCCTTTGAGCAATAACGTTAAAGGGGCAGAGATGAGACTGTAGTTGCGAATAAACCTCCTGTAGAAGTTTGCGAAGCCCAGAAAATGTTGTAGCTCCTTAACAGTATTGGGTCTTGGCCATTCCTTGACTGACAGGATCTTGGAGTTATCCATCTCGACACCCCTATGACTGATTATATACGCCAAGAATGTTGTCTGGGTAGTGTGGAACTCTTTCACGATTTTTCTGCTTTCACATAGAGTTGATGTTTCTGTAGGCATGAAAGGACCATCTTGACATCTTTAATGTTTTGTGCTTTATTTTGCGAGTAGATAATTATGTCGTCGATGTAGGCGATGACACACTTGTTGAGGAGGTCTCTGAAAATCTAGTTAATAAATGATTGGAACACAGCTGGTGTGTTGGCCAGGCCATAAGGCATCACCTGGTACTCATAGTGCCCCCTAGTGGTGATGAATACGGTTTTCCACTCGTCTCCTTCTCTCATACGAATAAAATTGTAAGCACCTCTCAAATCAAGTTTAGGGTAGATACGTGCTTCACGTAATTGTTCTAGGGCAGATGGAACAAGAGGGAGTGGGTATTTGTACCAGTATTTGATTGTTACAGTGTTCAGCCCTCGGTTGTCAATACATGGATGGAGCCGTCCATCTTTTTTCTCAACAAAGAAAAAGCCTGCTGCAGCTGGTGAGGTGGAAGGATGAATAAAACCTGAAGCTAGAGCCTCCTTGACGTAGGTTTACATAGCCAAGGTTTCAGGTCTTGATAACGGATATGCTTTGCTCCTGGGAGGTGCCATGTTGGACAGTAACACAATAGCGCAGTCCCATGGACGATGAGGGGGTAATTGAGCTGCCTTGATCTTACTAAATACTTCAGAAAATTCTGAATATTCTTTGGGGATATTTTTATTTGAGCTAGAATCTCAGGACTTTCATTGCTAGTGGTAAAACATGGCATGGTAACTGTGACATGAAGACAATTTGAATGGCAATAGTCTGACCATTGTTTTAACTCACCCTGGTTCCAGGAGATGATGGAATCGTGGACAGCCAGCCATGGATGACCCAGGATGAGAATATGCTTGGGTGAGTTGATGACATAAAGAGATATGGTTTCTGTGTGAAATAATCAAATTTGTAGTGTCACTGGAACAGTTTGGTGAAGCCTGTGCCTATGGGTGCATTATCCACAGCAGTGATGTTAATGGTGGGTATGCAAGGTACTGTTGGGATATGGAGTTCTTGTACAAGATCTTGGTGAATCAAATTGACTGCAGACCCTGAGTCGACGAGTGCAGAAACACATTTAAATTTATCATCAAAGGAGAGTTCGATGTAAAGAGAAAAACTGGTGTATGGGAGAGGAAATATTCTTGGTACTCACTTTTATTGAGTTTTGATATTTCTTTCCTTTGTGAGGGCATGCAGAGTTTTGATGACTCCTTTCACCACAGTAGTAACACAGTCCCTACTTATGATGACGTTCACGTTCTTCAACAGAAACTCTTGTATAGGCGATCTGCATAGGTTCAGGAGATTTGGGGCATGCCTGGACTTGACTATGGACTGATAGTTGTGACTTGGGGCTAATCTTAGAACGTGGTGAGTTACGCAGCAAATTATCAATCTTTACAGCCAACAAAATGAATTCAGTGAGCGTTGAATCCTCACCCTTGCATGCAAGTTCGACCTGTAGATTGAGGTTCAGTCCCTCTCTGAACACAGTCTTGAGTGCGATATCATTCCATCCACTTTGGGCTGCTAGTGTCCTGAAGTGTATGGTAAAGTCAGCTGCTGAACATGAACCCTGGTGTAAATGAAGCAGCTGGACAGAGACATCTTTACCTCCCTCTGGGTATTGAAACACTTCATGGATCTGGGAAGTAAAGTAATCAAATGTTTGGAGTTGCCTATCAGTCTCCCAAACTGCAGAAGCCAAGTCTAACGCTTTACCGGTAATGCCATCATAAATGCACATTTCTTTGAATCCTGGCTGAATGAGTCTTGTTGGTTGGAGAAATATATTCTACACTGACATAGAAACCCCTTACATTCTCTGGTGAACCATCAAACTTATCAGGAAGAGCAAATCTTACCGGTGTAGCTTGTGGGGATGGAAGAGAGCGGATGTAGTGGATGAGGCTCTCATTTGCAGCTCTTAGGTTGTTCAGTTGCTCTTGGTAACTTGCGAGAAGTTTGCCCTGGTAAGCGAATGCAGCCTAAAGCTGAGAAACTTCTGCTGGATTCATTGGTGGCAAAGTATTCTGTGAGGGACTCGACATGGAGGCGAAGGTAGAATCCATATACAGGAAGTTTATTAAGCGCAGCAAACAAATCCAAAACACAGGGCAGAGACGTAATCGTAGAAGCAGGCAAAGTAGTCGTTATCAAGCAATCAGTCCAACCAGGCAAACAGAGCAAAACAGTAATCCAAAAATCTGTAATCCAATAAAGCAGGCACAATGGTCATAACAAGAAGGCAATGAAACAGGCAATGGGAAAAACACTTGGTGAGGCAGTGAAACTGGCAATACTTCGCAAAGTAACAATGGAAGGCTTGGCTATTTATATAGTGTAAACAGGAAGTCACCATAGAAGAAACAGTTCAATGTTAGTATTCGGGAGAGGGCTCCCTCTGGCGGTCGGCTGAATGAATACCAGCCTCATTCGTTGCAGGGAGAGCAGTCAAAGAGATGTCCACTGAGAAGATTCAATCTCATATCTCTGCCAGCACACTTTTGACTTTGAAACATGTTTTGGAAATATATAGTAAAGTATAAGTATATATTTTTTGACTGAAATTACACAGATGTGGACACGGATGGAGTTTTCTTATGAAGAACATTACAGCACCACAACACCTATGCTAAAATACACTGACGAAGTTATTGAGAGTCTGGAGGAAAGTCAGGTACAAACATCTCAAAAATGACACGCAATTAGCTGGACAGATTATCATTAAAAACAAAGCGTAAACATTGATACTGATAGCATATTTACTCAGCTTATCAGAAATGTTAACAAGCTGTTGCTTGGCAAAATAAGCTTGGTGTGGCCATGGTCTTTATCACTTTCTCTGCGACCATCCCACTGTGTGGTGGAGAGCGATCTTTCATTGTCAGCCAGCCGTATTCAGACATCTGATTTATAGAGACCACACATTGCCGGCTTTGTAATCACACTGCATATGTAGGGGCCAAATCCAGCCAAACACATCACTGTTGACAATGAGTCTGCCGTCTGTGCAAAACTGGCCCTCTCACACCCACATGGCTGAAAACAGCAAAGAGAACAGAAGGGCACAAAAACAACAGACACTGTGCAGAGTATAGCCAAACCCAAAACCCTTTTCAGGTTAATTTTAACAAATCTGACATCTCATAACCAGAGCTAAGCTTAAGCCTGATGAAGTGTTTATTTTTATTTTGTTAAAATACTTTCTCCTATTTCAACTTTATATGCAGATACAACAAGCAAGCCATTCATAGATTGATTCTCTTGAAAAGTGAAAAAAGAAAAATTCCTGCTGCCTGGTTCCAACATGTAGTGGAAAGCCTTTCCAGAGGAGTGGAAGCAATTAGGGAGAACTGCTGCCCATTAACACCAATAGTATTTAAAATTAAATATTCAGTAAGCATATATGGATGTGGCTGTCCACACACAGTAGTTTTGGCTATATTGTATACATCATAAATTAGATTTGTTTTGGAACTCAAAATCATAAAGTTAACTACTATCCACTGTTAGCGGGACTGTCCAGACTGTTAGCGGTTGACTCTGTTTATGGTATGCATCTCTGTTTCTCTCTTAGGTGCATCTGCAAGTGTTGCTGCACAGTAAGCAGGCACAGTTCTTCCATGGACAGGTGTTGGCTCTACAGGCCCAGCTGACTCAGGCTGACTCAGTGCTATTGCTCTGGCTGGAGGTGCAGAAGACCTCATCTGGAGAGCATTTTCATGGTCTCAGAAGATATTCGCCACCAGCTGCCAGAGGAGGCACATCAGTTCAGGGCCATTGATTCTGACTTTAAGGTACGCTTGATTTAATCTTACATTCACTGATTACTATTGTGCTGCATGCCATGTTTAGGGTTAAAGTATATGTTTTTCATTTAGGACAGTCTAGAAGACAAAGGAATCAGAAAGATAAGTATTTATGTTAATATTGTAAGTTAAAGGAATAATCCGGGTTCAATACAAGTTAAGCTCAATCAACAGCATTTGTGGCATAATGTTGATTACCACAAATTCCTTCCTTTTCTTAAAAAAAAAAAAAAAAGCAAAAATGGAGGTTACAGTGAGGTACTTATAATGGAAGTGATTGGGGCCAATTTTTGAAGGGTTTAAAGGCAGAAATTTGAAACGTATAATTTTATAAAATCACTTACATTAATTCTTCTGTTAAAACTTGTGTATTATTTGAGCTGTAAAGTTGTTTAAATCATCATTTTTACAGTCATTTTAGAGTTTGTTGACATCGTCATGGCAATGAAGTTATAAGCAATTTACAACTTTACACAGAAAAGGTTAGTAAGCAATTTTATCACACTGAAATCATGTTAACACACATATTGTTAGTCACGTAACGCCATGCAAGGAGCGGACGTGATCGCCGTGCTCTGCGCACTTTGCTAGTTTTAATAATATTTGTGTCATAAACCAGTGAGATTCGATACACCCTGATTCTTAACTGTTCGAAGAAGACAATATGTCAAAGAATTAAATCCTCGGGCTCTGGAGATATTAAAAGACACTTACGTGCTCAAGCTAATTCCCTTCAGCAGCAGGCTGAAAGCTCCGGACTCAATTTGGACGGTGAACTGAAAGAAATCCGGCGTGAATTGATGAATGTGTCGACAATGCTGACGAAGGTTGTTGCAGATTTGGAGGATCTTGCTGTAATACGTCGATCAATCACTTCCATGGAGATGAAATTCTCTGAGTTGGTTACAAGATTGTCGGATGTCAAGAGACAGATCGATTATCTGGAGTAATCGGAGAGGCAATTAGCTGCTAATCCTCTAGCGACCAAGGGAGATTTAGAACGCGTTTTGGAAATATTGGAAGACCTTGAGAATCGTAGCCGGTGAAACAATGTCCAAATTGTTGGAATTCCTGAGCATGAAGAAAGCCGGGATATGGTGAAATTCCCAGACGAGCTCTTCCCCATACTGCTTGACATAGCAGGCCATAAGATGGAAATCGAGCGAGCTCACGGGGATCCGGCTCGGAGATTGGCTGAGGGATCCAATTCTGGCCAAATTTCTGAGATCATCCGATAAAGATCTCGTGTTATGCAAGGCGAGGAGTAAAGCAGTGCTCTCTTGGAAGAACCACAGCATTTTCTTTTTCCCAGACTTTGCGAATTCAACGAGAGAAACGTGAATGATTCGAGGAATGCAAGAATCTCTTACATCAACGGAAGGTTGCTTTTGCTCTGATGTTTCCGGCCAAACTGAGAATAGATTCTAAGGATGGCCGTAAAATATTTACATGCCCACAGCAAGCATTGGTCTACATAAAGACATTGGAGTGAGTAAGCCATTTGGTGATTTTCATTTTGCCGCTTAGTGGACCTGTCTCACTGAACATACACTCGACTGTCCGAGGAAACTGACCACGTTTTTTGTTTCTTTTTGTGCTAGCGGCTGGTGCTTGTTTTGCGAAGGCACACACCTTCGAGACAATTAAGTGGATGAATTGACACGTTTTTTTGTGTTTATTCTGCTTATGAGCTGGAGTTTGTTTTATAGATTATCTTCTGTTCTGTAATTCTGTATTACAAATGTTTGTATAGAAGCACCGGACTTGAGCAATCCGACGGCAGAGTTGTTGCGGGGACTCTCGTAGGCGTACATGGACTAATTGAGTTTAGAGGGATGGACGCAAGTTGGCGCTGTCGTGCGTGGGTGTCTGTATTTTCTGTTTTGGGGAAAGTTGGGGGTTTATTGTTGCACTAATGTCGAATGTGGTCTTTATAATTGTATTTTTACACACAATCTAATTTCTCTAATATGTCAAAATGTCAAATGTTAATATGAGAGGATTGTCTCTCTCCACGTGGAATATGAATGGGTTGGGGCACCCCATTAAAAGACGGAAGATTATTTCTGTTCTTAAACGTAAGGAATATGATATAGTGTTTCTTCAAGAAACGCATCTTTCCCGCAGGAAGCTGAAAAATTTGGGAAGAAATGGGGTGGGCATGCTTTCTTTAGTCCTGACTCAAGTAAGAGCAGGGGAGTCATTATACTGATAAGTAAACATCTACAATTCAAATGTCTCAAACAGATTAAAGATAAATTAGGAAGAGTCATCATTGTTTTAGCAGAAATTCAGGGGCAAAGGTTGATTTTGGCTAATATTTACATACCTAACGCTGATGATCAGGGCTTTTTTAGAAATCTTGAAGCTGCTGGCACCCCTCATGATATAATATTGGGAGGAGACTTTAATCTATTGATGGACTCAGTCCTTCATAGTGAAGCAAAAGTGTGTAAGCGCCCTAGAGCAACATTGACGCTTCACAGGATGTGTACAAATCTTGATCTTACAGATATTTGGATACTTTTAAACCCATCTGGTAGGGACTATATTTTTTTTTCATCAGTCCATAAGATTTATTCTTGAATAGATTTTTTTTTTAATTTATATCTAAGTCCCTCATTTCTTCTGTCGTTGATTGCTCAATTGGAAACTTTTTAGTCTCAGATCACGCCCTGGTGAGTTTAGAGGTGTTGCCACAGACGGAGAAAAATAAATCATATAGTTGGCACTTTAATGTATCCCTTTTGCAATATCCAGAATTCCAACAAAAGTTAAAGGCTGAAATAAATGTTTATATGGAGACCAACAGTATCCTCTGTGGTTGTGGCTTGGGAGGCATTTAAGGCGATTCTTAGGGGCCAGATCATACAGTATGCCTCATTCATCAAAAAATCCAAAGCACAAGAACTTGTGGAGTTGGAAGGGAATATTAAAAATGCTGAGACAGAGCTGAAGTGCCAAATGTTGTCTGATGGCCTCAGAGAATTGACTCGATTGAAATACCGATATAATACTATTTTGTCATGGAAGGTGGAGTTTTGGCTATTCAGCGCAAGACAGTCATACTTTGAGTCGGGGGACAAAGCAGGGAAGCTATTGGTTAGATATATAAAGCAGAGAGAGTCTTTTTCTACCATTCCCTCAGTGAAATCTGCTGGTGGTGAAATATTTACCTCGGCCATTGATATTAATAATGATTTTAAAGAATTCTATCTTGATCTCTACAGTTCCACGTCTTCGTCTACTGATGAAGATATTAGAAACTTCGTGGATCCATTAGAACTCCCTAAACTGACGACTGAGCGAAAAAATTCTCTTGATTCTGAGATAACCTTGGAGGAGCTTGATGAGGTAATTAAGGCCTTGCCTACAGGCAAGTCTCTGGGGCCAGATGGCTTTGCCGCTGAATTTTTTAGATCTTATGCTTCAGAACTGGCTCCACTTTTGTTAGAAGTTTGTATGGAATCATTAAAGAATGGAAAGCTTCCGCCAACCATGACACAAGCCCGGATCAGTCTGATTCTTAAAAAGGACAAAGATCCAAGCAAGTGTAAGAGTTACCGTCCAATTTCCCTGATCCAGTTAGATGTAAAAATATTGTCAAAAATTTTGGCTAACTGATTAAGTAAAGTTATGACATCTCTTATAGATCAGGTGGTGTTTATTTGGGGCAGTAGATCTTCTGATAACATTAGGCGTTTCATCAATATCATGTGGTCAGTGGTGAATGATCAGACTCCGCTGCCATTTCACTTGATGTCGAAAAGCCGTTTGATATGGTAGAATGGGACTATCTTTTTAATATTTTGGAAATATATGGGTTCGGGAATACTTTTATTGGATGGATTAAGTTATTTATAGACACCTGGTAGTGGCGGTACAAAGAAATGGATTAATTTCAGATTATTTTACTCTGGACAGGGGCACCCAACCCCATTAGATCTATGCCTTGCCTCCACAAAATTATTAATTCCTTTTCTAATTTCTCGGGGTACAGAGTCAGTTGGGCTAAATCCGAAGCTTTGGCTCTGACAGCATACTGTCCAGTAGCAGCCTTCCAGCTGGGCATCTTCCAGTGGCCCAAACAGGGCATCAAGTATTTGGGTGTTTTATTCCCAGCAAATTTGTCTGATTTAGTTAGAGTTAATTTTGACCCCTTAATAAAAAGATTTTCGAGCGATGTGGACAGGTGGGCTTCATTACATTTATCTATGATTGGGAAAGTTAATGTTATTAAAATGAATTGTATTCCAAAATTAAACTACCTGCTTCAGTCTCTCCCTATAGATGTCCCCCTCTCTTATTTCAAGCAATTTGATAGCATAGCGAAGTCCTTCAAATCAAACAAAACAAATCACTTTATTGTCACACAGCCATATACACAAGTGCAATGGTGTGTGAATTCTTGGGTGCAGTTCCGCTCAACATAGCAGTCGTGACAGTGATGAGACATATACCAATTTACAACAACATCAAATTAACACAACACAATTTAAACATCTGATATACACATAATTACACTGAACAGTATACAAATAATAACATACACTGTACAGTATACAATACGCACTATATTGATACACATTATTCAATAAAAATAAAAAATATATAAAAAAGTGTATATATATATATATATATATATATATATAGAATGTACAGTATTGTACTGTATTGACATTCAGGCTGTCGGTTGATAGTCAGTTGTTAAGAGAGAACATAATATAATAATAATATAATTTATGACAGTCTGGTGTGAGATATAAGAGTAAGGGTAATAAAGTGCAGTGCTGAAAAATAACCAATGTCCAAAAGTGTTTTGTCTGTCGTAGACAATAAGACAGACAACATCCGAGACAAAAAACATAAGAATTGTGAACAAAACAAACAAAACATTACTATGTTGTGTTGGAGCTCGCAACGCAGCAGCCATACTCGGCGCCATCTTGAGTCCTTGGAATGGTAAGCGTCCCAGATTACGTTTCAATAAGTTACATAGGCTGATTGAAAATGGTGGGCTAGGCCTACCCAAGATTTTGTTTTATTATTACGCATTCAGTCTCAGACATTTGGGTCATTGGTTGCTTCCACCTGAGAGAGCCCCTCCCTGATTTTGTTTTAAACAGGATGTTCTTGCCCCTATTTCGCCATTGCAAAGCATTTCTATCAAACTAATCAGAGAAGTATGGTTACACCCCGTGATCTCGTTTTTGCACTCGGTGTGGACAAAAGTGTCCAGAGTGTTTAATTTGGACATTTATTTAAATGTTGCCTCGAGCATATGGCAGAATCCAAAATTATGTATTAATAAGTCTTATATATAAGAGATTATGGGAGAAAGATCTAAACTTGGTATTGGAGGAGGGTGTGTGGGCTAGGATTCTAAAAAACATCAAGTCTACATCTAGAGATGCAAGGGTGCGCCTTAAGCAATTTAAGATTTTACAGAGATTCTGTTGGACCCCCTCTAGATTGTATAGGCAGGGTCTTAAAGACACACCCACCTGCTGGCGATGCCAATCAGAAGATGGGGACACAGCCCATGTTTTTTGGTGGTGTGTTAAGATACAAGAATTCTGGTTGATGGTCCAGAGTTTTATGGGTGACGTATTAGGTACTCAAATCTCATTTTGTCTCAGACACTGTATTTTAGGTGATGGGGCGGTCATTGATGTAGGGTGTAAATACATGAAGAATTGAAGAACCTGGCCGGTGTTATGATAGGCAGACAGGTTATCCTTAGAGGATGGAAGTCAGCTGGAGTGCCCTCGTTTCATGAGTGGTACGTGGAGATGGGCAGGATTTGAAGAGTTGTCATATAGAAGGCTAGGCAACATAGATTTGTTCATTAAGAAATTGGGATACTTATGAATAAATAAATAAATACATTATCAAGGGCAAATGCAAAATGCATTTTTTTTTTTTTTTTTTTTATGAAATAGAAATGCATCATTCCTAAATGTTTCAATCCTTTAGCTTAAAAAACAGGCTAAAATATATTTTTTGAGTGTAAGAAAATATAACTGGTTTTGTTTGCCTTCAGAAATTCCAAGAGATGATTGAATTTAAGTCAGTAAGAACCTAATGAAAGGAGTTCCAACTCAGTCATTTCAGAATAATTTAGGTTATGTTACCGCCATGCACTCTCCGGTGATGTCATGGCCCTGTCAATCTGTCAGGTTGGGTTTTGTCTGATGAGGACCATGACATTATCGTCCCCTGTCTGTCTTGTGTTTCGTGTTCGTGCTTTGTGTGGGCGCATGGGTCTGGTGGTGGGTTACCACAGCGTGCGAGTTGCCACCATGCGCCCTCCAGTGATATCACGGTCCTGGCACCTTGCCAGGTTGTGTGTTTTGTCTGACGAGGACTGTGGCATCATCGGTCCCTTGTCTGTTTTTGTCAAAGCGTGTTTACGTTTTGCCCTCATCTGTTTCAGGTGCCACTGGCATGCTAAATCAGCATTTCCATGGGAACCCTGATTGTTTCCATGGGAACGCTGATCGTTACAACCTTCAGCAGCGGCACCTAACCCTTGTTTGTTTCCCTCCTTATTTAAATCCCCTCGTGTGTCATGTCTGAGGCTGGATCAGTGTTATTGTTACTGTGAGTTTCAATGTGATTGTTTGCTGTCAAGTGTTAACTGTGCTCTCATGTGTAGTTGGAGCTTTGCTGCTGTTTATTTCAGAAGTGTGGTTACCTTCTGCTTCACCCTTGATTGCCTTTGCCTTCACCCTTGATCGCCTTCACCTGTGATTGTTGCCCAGTTCCTGTGGAGGAGGATTCCTCGGTCTCTGCCTGCATGTCAGGGGAGAAACATTTCCTGGGCTTGCTTAGTTTGAAAAGAGAACTTTGTGTTGATTAATAAATACGATTGAACTGTTACCTCTGCTTTTGGGTCCTGTTCTCACCCTCCTGACACCTATTTTCTTTTAAATATAATACAAAATATCACTTTTATTATTAGCTTCTGTCTTCACATTTTCATTTTATAGGCCCCAGGTATTGCCCTCCATCTGCTTAAATTTAAGAAACGCAAAGTTTGGTGTCACAATCATGATGCGTAATCCTGCTGAATTTATGAACAAACTGTAAAATTAGACAAATGTACAGTATATATAGTTTTCTTTTTTTTCTTTTTTTTTTTGATAACACAAAGTCTCTGCTTTCAGATTTTGTCACATAATTTGTTGTAAACAAAATGTTAAAGATAGATAAACTAAATATAGTTCACCCAAAAATGAAAATTTTGTCATCAAGTTACTCGTGAATCTTCTGTGGAACATGGAGGATGACTGACTCATTCACCATTCACTTTCAATGTATGGAAAAAAAGATGGTGGCTGGGACTAATACACTAATTAAAGTGGTTGGAAAAAGTCCATGGAACGCAATTTAATTTCTGATGAAGCAAATCAAGATGAAACTCTGAAAAGAAATGAAATAGCACAGTACAAATTACAGAAATTATTGTGGCAAGTTTAACTGCCACCAACAAGCCCAATCTTCTACCGATACTGAAGATCTGCAAGGGAGGTCTGTGAAATCTTAAGTTAAATCTTACTGAAAATATAAATCTTAAAAATTAAATACTTGTTTAAAGAGGTCTGCATAGTTACACATCTCAGGACAGATAACTCGTTTCCTGTTACTTATTCTAGACTTGCTGTTTGTGAGAAAGCACTAGCCAAATATCTGGACACCAAGAGAATGGCTTTCCCTTTAGCTATTTCCTCTCCTCAGCAGACTTACTGGACATCCTCTCCAAAGGCAGCCAGCCCAGACAAGTACTGCATTAAAGGGATAGTTTGCCCAAAATTTTTTATTCTGTCATTATTTACTCATGTTGTTCCACACCCACATGACTTTATTTCTTCCATGGAATACAAAAGGAGATATTAGGCAGAATGAAGGCCTCAGTCAACATTCACATTTATTGTATGGAAAAAAAGATGCAATGAAAGTGAATGGTGACTGAGGCTAACATTCTGCCTAACATATCCTGAACAAGTAATTTACAGAATTTTCATTTTTGATAGTTCCTTTAAAAGTTAATAACGCTTAATGTTTTAACTTTTACTTTCTTCCAAATTTGTTTAAAATGTGTCTAATTATACAGTTCATATAAGTATTACAGTAATCCTTAAACAGGTCAGCTATGAACTATGCAGTATTTCCTGGTATTTGTAATAATGGTTACTGAGATTCATGGCATTATATTACATTGTACCATGTTTCATCATTGTTCTCCTCAATTGCGCACTGTAACCTTTATCTCTATTATTAAACTTTTTCATCTTCACTGATAATACCAAGAGCAGTTCTTTTTTCTGTGGAATATCATTACGATACATAAAAGAAAGTTCCACTCTTGGGTTGAATCTGACCCTGACCACCTTCTTTGAGATGATCCTCCCACAAATGTGCAGTTTTTCTCCTGAAGCATTCAACCAGAACAGGGTCAAAGTGCTTCATCTTTTTCTCATTGTACCTCGGTTATAATAAGAATTGCAAATATATCCACTATCATATCATTATCCATGGATATGCCTGTACTTAATCATACATAACTTGGTAGGTTGATCCATTACACAGAGGTACTGTATTTCAAATATTTTTCTGTGAAAATAATCTTATATGGTTCATTGATTTATAGGTGACCTGTCACCTGTCTAAGCTGTTTGACAGTATGGCTGATCTGGAGTTTTCTGACAGGAAGGAGGGAGGAAAGGCCACAACAGCAGTGGGAATTTTCAGCAGAGACAGAGAATATGTTTCATTCTATTCGCAGTGTGACTGCATTGGACCGGTAAAGCCCACATCAAAATGAAATAAGAATCCATTTGACCTCAAAAACGTGAAAATAAGAGTTAAACCTGTTAGGCTTGTCTGATTTGATGGTTTTAAATTTGTTTTGGGCACTTGTCAGCTAGTCAGGCTGAGACTAGCTGGCTAAGCAGCTAAACACCAGCTTGGCCAGGCTGAGAGACCAGCTAGACCACCTAAAATCAGCTAAGACCAGCTAATCATCTAGTCTGGTTTAAGACTAAACTGTAAAAAAATGAAAAATAGTGAAAGTCAAAATATCATGGCAGCAGGCTGCAAGAGACTTTTTACTTTTCTCAACAACTGTCTTAATGATTGTCCTCAGTAACAGTTGCTTTGTTTAGTCAATGTAAATAAGTTTTTTGTTCACTAAATGCAAAAAAGTTTGTTGAAAGAACTACTAATTTCTTATTCAGCCAACTATCAATTCACAATACAAGGACTTTCAATTTGTCACCATTTTTGCTTTTACATGAAGTTAACTGCAGTCTTTGCTTCTGAAGAGAGGTATGTCTGGCAAGGCAGTACATACAATAGTTTGACACAATAGACCTCAACCCCTTAACACACAAACCTCAATAACAGTGACAGTCAACAAACCTCAAGTTAAAAGACTAGCTCCTGACATCCTACACAACTGACTAGCAGTGGCAACAATAAACAACAGTAACACCAAAAATAAATTCAGCAAACAGCAAAATATAAGCCTATAACACTAACTGTATATTTTTTTTTCATGCTGCAATGCATGCTGGGAATCAGCAACATTGTTCATTATGAAATTCTTTGATCAAACAACTCTGTTAGGCAAGTTGGGACAACATTTTGGGGGAATATTATTGGTCTAACGTGTTTTTATGTAGATGCAAAGTAATTCACATTTCATTAAATTAAAACAAAGCTACACCATGTAACTTTTGGCCCTCTAGTGGTTAAAAAATAAAACTGCATGCATCTTGCGGAAGAACATTGCTTTGGTTGTGGTTCGGCTCTGCTCCTCTGCGTGGATTAATGTGGTTCAAGGCACCGGTGTACACATGAATACAGGAAATCTTATCAGAGCAAATGGACAAATAAATAACGAAAGAAAGAAAAAGACAGATATCCGAAAACATGTCATCTGAGCAAATAAGTGCCATATCTTATGCTGTTGTTTTGACTTATTGGAAACATTGATGTTTTGAAATAAATTCCGTTACAAAAGTTAGGCAACATTCATTAACATTAGACATAACAATTGCTAGTCTGATAAGGTCAAACGTTGTAATGTTTTTATAACTGTAGGATATTCTGGCCAAATAGACCATGGTAGTAACTAATTTATAGATTGTCATTGTTACCAACCAGTGGTCATCACCATTTCAAAACCCACATGTCCTTGGCAAGCCTAGGACTAAAGGATTTATTTATATAAATGATTGCCATTATAAGGAAAAATATACACGTGTGCTAACAAGTGAAATGTTCTGCACCGATTACAGTATAATTATTGTATTTCACTACACACACAGACATGTGTGTGTGTGATAACACAACTATACATAAACCATATCAATAAAATATCTTTCCTGTTGAGTAAGAAAACAGGAACTTCTGGGTCACTTTTAAATCCTTTCAGAGCTCGGAGTTGTCGCCACCTCTGAAAAGCCAAGCCGATGTTGATTCGGGTTTTACTACGGACTCTGTCGCTTTCCCTTTTTACTTGTAGACTGTGCTCTGTTTGGGGTTTCTTTTTTTTTACAAAGTGATTCCGGAGGTTTGCCGTTTTTAATGATCCATGGTAAATTTTTCTCTCCCACACACGCTCTACAGTAGCCGGATCTTATTTTCTCTGTGTATGGATATGACGTCAACATGTCAACATTTTGTTGTTTGTTGAAAAGTTACATAGTGTAGCTTTAAGTTAAAACTTTGGGCCTTTTTAGGGAACAACTGGTGTATAAGACTGGTTGTGGCATTTACAGTCTCTCAGACTAATTGAAACTGGTTTTATGTTGTATTTTGTAAAAATTTAACCCAGACATAAAAGTTGTCAACAGTGAAGTCAGATTTATTCCTAACGGAATGAGCTGTTTCAGATTAGTTTTTGTTTGGGTTTTCAAACTGCCTCCAAGAAGGGAATAAAGCTGTTTTGCGATTCTGTTCTATTAATTATATTTTCATATTTTACAGTTGTTTTTTTAAAGGTGACGTGCAATTTTTTGTTTTTTAATGTCAAAGGTATAGTTCACCCAAAAATGAAAATTCTCTCATCATTTACTCACCCTCATGCCATCATCCCAGATGTGTATGACTTTCTTTCTTCTGCAGAACACAAAACAAAGATTTTTAGAAGAATATCTCAGCATCTGTGGGTCCATACTATGCATTTGAATGGTGGCCAGAATTTTGAAGCTCCAAAAAAGCACATAAAGGGGGCATAAAAGCAATCCATATGACTCCAGTTGTTAAATCCATGTCTTTTGAGGCGAAATGATAGGTGTGGGTGAGAAACAGATCAATATTTAAGTCCTTTTCGATCAATTCTATCCAGTAGATGGCGATCTAAATGAAGAATGTGAATCTCCAATAACAAAAGAAGTAAATTGTGAAAGTGGAGATTGAGAGTAAAAAAGGACTTAAATATTGATCTTTTTCTCACCCACACCTATTATATTGCTTCTGAAGGCATGAATTTAACAAGTGGAGTTTTATGGATTACTTTTATGCTATACCTTTAAAGTTCTCGCCACCATTCACACCATACACATTTGCGATGGCATGAAGGTGAGTAAATGATGAGTGAATCGCTGCTGCTGTATATCTCATGACAGATAATAACAGTCTTGACACTTTGATTTAAAACCTGAATTTTTACAGTTTTCAAATGAGTTCTTCCTCCCCTATAGAGCCTTTAATTTTCTACATAGTGCTAGACTTTCTGTTTAATAGTTCACCTAAAAATGAAAATTCTTTTATCATCACCCTTATGTTGTTTCGAATCCATTTGACTTTCTTTTATCCATGTAACACAGAATGAGATGTTAGACAGAATGTTAGCCTCAGTCACGATTCACCTTCATTCCATAGGGGGAAAAAATGCATTGAAAGTAAATGGTGACTGAGGCTGTAATTCTCCTTTTGCATTTTACAGAACAAAGAAATTATATGGGTTTGGAACACCATGACAGAATTTAAATTTTTTAGGTGAACTACCTCTTTAAGGCAGAGATAGAGCATATCTGTTGTATGAACTAGGTAATGATTAAGCCTTTGAAAACACAGTGCTGCTTCTTCATTCCAAGTATGATGAAGTGAATAGTGCTGATCTGTGTAGACTGCCATGTGCCAGTCCATATTCTTCCTGCAGCGTCAGGATCTGTCATCAAATGCAGGGAAGGTTAGCATGTCCTTGGCCACTGTTTGAATAATATGCCTTTTTCCCTTCAAGCCCCTGATTAGAGTCGCTGTCAGACAGCATGGGGTGATAAATGCAGTACAACCTAAGCTGCTTTTACACCAAATACAGGCAGGAAGATTACATCTCATTTGCCTGTCTGTGACAGCGATCCACAGTATCACCTCTTAACTGCCTCCCCCCAACTCACACACACATATATTGACCCACCACTCTCATTCATTGTCACACACACACACACACCAGCTGCCTGGTCTTATTCATAGTCAAACACTCTTACACACACCCGTAGTACCCCCATCATTGATAAATGAGCTCTGTGCTTATTTGGCCTCCCGACTGGAATATATGGCCTTGCTTCATAAACGTGGAGGGGTTTCTCTGATGAACACATGACCTTGAGCCCCTGTCACCACAGTTATTACCATCCACTTCTCTGTGGCATGTAAATTGATATAATTACTGTAAGCAGGGGCCACAAAGCTCACTGTATGCTCTCACAGGCCATCATTGTGCCCTCATAAACTCTAAAATATCTGCCCTGCTTCTCCATATTGCCCAGCTAAACTCCTTGATAAACATGTTATTGGGAGAGCTGAAACCGGGTGACAGGCAGAAGATCATGACCCTGTGCACCATAGATGTTCATGCCAGAGACGTGGTCTCCAAACTCATTGCTCAGAAGGTTGGGTCAGGTTTACTCTGGTCCATAAATAATGATACTGTTGATGAACGGATGCTCTATTTACTTGTTTTAAGTCATTTAGCAGTGCTAGATGCACTCTTAGTTTTGCAGTCATTATGAAATTTAAATTGGCAAGCAGTAGTAATTGATTAATTAATTGAGTTGGGAGTATTGGGCGGGGGGGGGGTGTCACACGGATCACATTAACTTGCATTAGACGGATGTCTGTTTTGACAGTTTTTAAGACACTTTGTCAAGTTAGAAGTAGTTTAACTATTATAAACTTGTTATAAGCACATTATAAACATGTTATAAACATGACCCTGAGTTCTGTTCCATTCTGTTGCATTCCATCAGGCTGTTTATGAATGCAAGAATGCATTCAGTGTGAATGACCCCTTAGACTGTTGTTTTTCTTCTATAGGTCTTTTGGAATATGTCAAATATGGCGAGTAGTTTTAATAAATGTTGTAAATCATCTTTACCCAGATGAACAGTGCTCAGGCATTTGTCTGGGCTTCTCAGCTCCACCACAGCTGGGATGAGGATCAGAGACATTGCTTCATTAACATCTGTGATGCCCAGTTTCACTATTCATATGAATACCTAGGCAACACACCCTGTCTGGTCATTACACCCTTCGCAGACAGGTAACTTAACAGCTTAAGATCTGTATGCACACACACACACACACAAAAATAAAAAATAATAAAATTGCATATAATTCCCAGTATTGTACATGCACTCATGTTAATTTAAACTCCATGTTATCTCAGTTTGATTTGAGAATATTCCAAAGAATGTCTTGTGTGCTTCAGTCAAAGCAAGGAAATCTTACCTTGTGTGTAAAGAAGTTAGCATTGCTTATTTGATTAGGGACCTTGAAATTATTTATAAAAAAAAACATTTATTAATGTACTTAAATATTTCTTTATTTTATGTTTTATTGTTTGTTTGTTTGTTTGTTTGTTTGTTTTTTGGGGGATTTTCTCCCCAATTTGGTATGCCCAATTCCCAGTGCGCTCTAGGTCCTCGTGGTGGCGTAGTGACTCGCCTCAATCCGGGTGGCGGAGGACGAATCTCAGTTGCCTCCGACAGTCAATCCACGCATCTTATAATGTGGTTTGTTGAGCGTGTTACCGCGGAGACGTAACGCATGTGGAGGCTCACGCTATTCTCCGTGGCATCCACGTACATCTCACCACGCGTCCCACCGAGAGTGAGAACCACATTATAGCGACCACGAGGAGGTTAACCCAATGTGACACTACCCACCCTAGCAACCGGGCCAATTGGTTGCTTAGGAAGCCTGACTGGACTCACTCAGTACGCCCTGGATTCGAACTTGAGACTCCAGGTGTGGTAGTCTGCGTCTTTATTGCTGAGCTACACAGGCTTCATTGTTTCTTTGTTTTAAATGGTTCAACATGCTAAAACTTCATTTATTTTAAATAGGTTTTGAATCCCAGATTTTCAATGTGGTCTCAGACTTTTGGACCCCTGCATATGAAAAAATAAATAAAATGAATCAAGTTTTGAGGAATGTCTAGCAATTTGAATGTATATATTTTTTATTAATAACATTATGACACAAATATTGTTACATTATATAATGATTAAAATATCAGTAGTTAATGTTAACATTAACTACTGTTATTTGAATTGTTTGTTATGTAATAATGTTATTTATGATAACTATTACAATGTGTTACCGTAAGAGTTTTTAGTATGAGTGGAGCTCCAGCGGGACTGGCTGGCACAGGAAAAACTGAAACCACAAATGACCTGGGCAGAGCTCTGGGGGTCATATTCAACTGCTCTGAACAGATGGACTACAAGGTAAAGTCTGTAGCAGAGCTAGTCACCTGTGAATATTTTCTGTTCAGATGAGCTCATAATGAATTACTTTGGCAAGGTTCAGCCTCTTAATTGGAAGAAATCAATAACTGATAATCTGATTCAAATTTTATAACATTTGGCAGGTGTTTTGGAGCTCTATTCTTTAACCACTGTTGGCTCAGTTGTTATTACAATTAAGCCTTTAACACACAAGGCAGTGAAATGCTTTCCTGAACAGTCATACTATTCAGTCTAAAGGGAACATCTTTAAAGACCTGGCTCAGACCGGAGCCTGGGGCTGCTTTGATTAATTTAACCGGATCGTTGTGGAAGTGCTGTCAGTGGTGGAGGTGCAGGTGAAGACCATACAAGATGCCATTCGCAACAAGAGGAATATGTAAGTCATTTAGGACAGTTTTTTAAATCTACTGAATGGTTAAGACAAATTCTTTTGGAAAAATGTTTTATTTATTGTTCCCGGCTGTAACGTTGCTAGTGGCAAGACAGGGCGTGGAGCATGGTCTGGCGAAACAGGGCGTGGAGCAGGAGACCAGGGCGGAGCCAGTGGAAGGTGGAGCCATGAGAGGTTTGAGGGGCGGAGCCGTGAGAGGCTCGAGGGGTGAAACTGGAGAACTTGGAGCCCGGAGAATAGCCAAAGGCTCGAAGGGCAAGGGTGGAGCCGGAGACATGGAGGACCAAGGCCGCGCCGGAGGATCGGAGGACCAAGGCGGAGCTGGGGGATCTGAAGACTGAGGTGGAGCCGGTGGGGCTAAGGACCAAGGCGGAGCCATAGGGATGGGTATCCCCGGTGGAGTCGAAGGATCGGAGAGCCAAGACGTAGCTGGAGGATCAGAGAGCCAAGGTGGTGCCAGGTGACCGACAGGCCAAAGAGGAGCTGGAAGGACGGGGAACCCGGTGAAGCTGATAGACTGGAGGACCACGGTGGAGCAGAGGGAACGTAGAGCCGAGGTGATGTCGAGGGATCAGAGGGCCAAGGCGGAGTCCAGGGCTCAGAGGGTCGGAAGTTCCCCTTGTCTGAGATGTCACAGGGGGCGATGGTCGAGCCGGTGAATTGGGAGGAACTGGCTGATTAGGAGGAGGAGGAGGAAGAGTACTCAGGATGGGCACAAAGGCGGGAACCAACCTCAGGTCTAATAACTCAGTGAGAGCTGGCTCTGGGATGGATGAGGCTTGCAACGCTGGCTCTGGGATGGATGAGGCTTGCAATGCTGGTTCGTTGGCCATGGCAGGCGTGGGTGTTGGCTCGTTGGCCATGGCAGGCGTGGGCATTGGCTCGTGGACCAGAGGCGAGCCTGTGACATGGTATGGAGCAGACTGAAGCTCGGCTGTGACATAGCATGGAGCAGACTGAGGCTTTGTAGTGACATGGCATGGAGCAGATTGAGGCTTGGCGGTGACATGGCATGGAGCAGACTCAGGCATTGCTGTGACATAGCATGGAGCAGACTGAGGCTTGGTAGTGACATGGCATGGAGCAGATTGAGGCTTGGCGGTGACATGGCATGGAGCAGACTCAGGCATGGCTGTGACATGGCATGGAGCAGACTCAGGCGTGGCTGTGACATGGCATGGAGCAGACTCGGGCGTGGCTGTGACATGGCATGGAGCAGACTCGGGCGTGGCTGTGACATGGCATGGAGCAGACTCAGGCGTGGCTGTGACATGGCATGGAGCAGACTCAGGCGTGGCTGTGACATGGCATGGAGCAGACTCAGGCGTGGCAGTGACATGGCATGGAGTAGACTTGGGATCCGGGGCAGAAGGTGGCACAAGCTCTGCGACCATGACATGGCACTCTGGCTTGGCGACCATGACGGGGGACCCTGGCTCGGCGACCATGACGGGGGACTCTGGCATGGCGGCCACTGTAGGAGTGCATAGTTCCTCATCAGCCTCTCCTACAGTGAAAGATGAACCACAAGTCGATGTATTGAGCCAGACTGAGGGTAATCCGACCGCCAGGCATAATGGAAGGGACCGGCTCATTCAAGCCTGCACAGAAAATGTCTTTGAGGGCGATCTCATTAAAACCAACCTTGCAGGCCAGAGCACAGAAGTCCTCCACATATCCTTCAATGAGTAAGTTTCCTTAGCATAGCCGTAGTAGCTGAACTGCTGAGTTCATTTTGAAGGTCAGGTATTCTGTAACGTCACTTAATGGAATAATGGAACTTGACTTAAAACAACATTACATAAACACAATACCTGACATCTGACAAGGGCAAACATGAGGGCATAAATACATGAACAGGTATGAACATGACAACCAATCAACAGACAGAACTGTAAACAAGATAACAAGACTAATAAACTTTAACCAATGAATAGACAAGACTGCTAACAAGATACTCAAACAATGAACCAATCAAAACAAGACACATGAACAGGGGAAACACATGACAGGATCACATGACAAGATCACATGAGGGAACAGGAAATCACATGACATGAACTAGGAACAGGAACTAAACTTTCAAAATAAAAGACATGAACACAAAACATGAACAAAAACACATTTAAACATGGCACTGGCTTTTCTTAGAGGAAGAGATAAGCTTAAAACCCTCTGTTGGAATCTTTATCACAATGAACCCTGGATATGCTGGATGAACTGAGCTACCAGAAAACCTCAAAGCCATATTTAGGTAAAGCTTGATCTAGTCTCAGCTTTAAAAATCTATCTACTGTATGTTCACTGACCATTTGATGCATATTTTACAAACAAATGGCTATCACTGAAATCTGATTGGCAGACTTTATGCAATTTCTGAGAGTAAGGGCTCACAAGTTTTTTCAGTCTGCTTGGAAATAAAGTTGTGATTATAAAGTACTGGGAATGGGGTTAATACAACAAGCAATTTTGAGGAAAAACGAATCACTAGATTTGCCAAAGTTTTCTGCGTGAGTGCCATCAAATCTTTGAAATATTTTTCACTTTGTATGAGGCACTTAAAAGCCAGTAACTAAATTTTCATCAACAGAACATTCTGTTTGTTTTCTGATTATTTTATGTACAACTGATCATGTGACTGCTATGCCATTGTTTGATGCCATTTGTTCAACGGGGGTTATTATTGTGGTATAATCTATTTGCCCCTAAATGGCACATAAAAACTAAACAAACTGTGGTTGTTCACTTAAATCAGACAGTCTTTTCTGTCTAGGTGGGTAGTTCTTGTCCAGAATAAAAAACAATGAGGACCAGACTTTATGCTGCAAGTTGAAAGTCTGGCTGCAGAAAAACATATCAAACCAAAAAAGAAGTCTGAAGGGTGTTTTAAGGTTTTATGCAGTGTTTGGAACAAGAATGCTGAACTAGCAAACATAGTGTCAGGACATGTTTGATGTTTCATCACCTGTAGCGGAAAATAGATGAGGTTCTTTCTCTAAACGCTATATCAGCAGTGTATAGTGGAGTTCATGAATGCCATATGAATGCTGTGATGTGCAGGTCGTGTGCCATGGTGGTTCCTGACATGGTGCTGATCTGTGAGATCATGGTGATGTCTGAGTGATTCCAGAATGCTCAAATTCTAGGCAACAAGTTCATCACTCTCTACAGGCTCTGTAAGGAGCTGCTCTCGGTATGTTATGGTGAAGGAAAACCACTTTACCTCTGTTTTCATCTCCCCATAAGCAACATGTTCTCTTTACTGTTGGACCACTATGACTGGGGCTTGGGGTAAAACCTGTCCTAGTAGTTGCTTTAGCTCTCAAAAGAGCAGATCGGACCAGACCGATTGAAATGCCACCTATACAAATTTCTCTTTAATTTATGCATATGCCATTATATTTAATATACCATGAAAGCAAGTCATACACATCTGGAATGGCATGAGGGTGAGTAAATGATTAGAATTTTTAAATTTGGGGGTGAACTATTCCTTTAAATTCTGAATATTGACCAACACTTCCATAATGTAGGTGTTAATGTGGGCTCTGATAGATTTCAACATGCCAAAGATTGTTTCAGGGATGTTCCAGTATTCCTCGGTCTGATTAGAGATTTGTTTCCTGGAGAGGAGGTGGAAAAGCAAACTGATGACGAGTTTGAGCAGAAGGTTTGGCAGACGAGTTTAGATTTGAAGCTCCAACATGAAGACGCATTCATCCTGAAAGTAAGAAATAGTCTGCACAGTACATTGTGACTGCTTCTTTGTGTTTAACATTAAGTTAATCTTATAATCTTTAGATCTCTCTGTTGGCAATTTGTTTTCTTGATTATTATTATTTTTTTTTTTTTACAAAAATAAATGAAGATAGTACAGCTTGAGGAGCTTCTATCTGTTCATCACTCAGTCTTTGTGGTTAGTAATGCTGGAACTGGAAAGAGCCTGGTCAGTCAACACTCTGGTATACACACTTATGGTACACACTGTTGCTTTTCTTGCAGTGAGCTTTGCGTCCACTTTTCCTGGAATTTTGAATGAACCTATAGTATATTGAGTTTTTAACCATTTTCTTTCAATATGAGTCTATATCCCAAAACAGATCCTGAGGACTCCAAAAAACCAACATCAATATTGGAAAGAAACCTTTCTGGAATGATCTGAACCCAAAAGTGATAAGCACAGATGAACTCTTTGGATTCTTTCATCCAGCCACTCAGGAATAGGAAGATGGTGCATCAGCAGTCACTGTTTTGCTGGCCTGATCCTGTCCAATTCACAGTACATAACTTACTGTTTAGACATGGGGTCCATTCTCCCTGGTAAGACTTTGAGATTGTAAATCTCTTCATCCGGCAGGTTTATTGTAACATTTCATGCGAGATCAGTAACTTTCAGTCGGGGCCAAAGTGGATTGTTCTGGATGGAGACATTGACCCCATGTGGATTGAGTCTCTCAACACTATCATGGATGACAACAAGGTGCCTTGCACAGTTTGCCCATTTTTGTCTATTCTGATTATTCCTGAAGCATTTGGCTTGGTTGGTATGTTTAAACTCATCAAGTCACCTCTGTCAGATGTGTGTGGCTTTGTTCAGTTTGGAAAATATGTAGCAAATGGTGATGCACCTATTTAGAAATGTTGACCATTACCGTTAGACAGTAATTATTTTTAATTATTTAATGGCCTTTACCGATATCATCAAAGCAGATTCTATAAAGATATGTATACATTTGTTTTAGTCTAAACCTCCAATCTCGAATTTTTCATACTCCAAATTTCATCAGGCATCAAAACATAAAAGCAGTACAGTGTAAAAGATGGATAACTCTATAGTACTTCTGAAACCTTGCATAGAAAAAGAGAAGGGGAAAAAAAAAGTATTTGGTTAAAATTGGATGAAATAAGCTCTGATATTATCTGTTTGTTGGGTTAATCAGACCAATGTTGATAAAAAAAAAAAAAAAAAAATAGTCCAACAGGGTATGGTGACAGATTTTGAATATTGGTAATGCTGTAGCTTTCATGCTGTGTATGTCTGTGTAGATTCTAACTCTAGCCAATAATGAACACATCCCTCTCAGTCCCTTGAAGAGACTGTTGTTTGAGATCAGCCACCTGAAACATGCCACGCCTGCCACCAAGTCCAGAGCTGGCATCCTGTACATCAGTCCTCGAGCTTAGCTGGAACCTTTGAGAAATTTACTTTCAAATCATGTTCTGTCTGTGATAGGCAGAAAGAGGTGGTTTAAATATTCAACAAAGTTGTTTGTGATGGGTTAGTTGAATAGCCTCTTGTTTATCCATGTCTAGGTGTATTACTGGAGCTGGATTGACAGAAGGGAGAGACAGACAGAGAGAGCACACCTGACCATTCTGTTTGACAAATACATCCCTCGCTGTGTAGAAAAAATGAAAAGCTCTTTCAAGACAATCACTCCTATTCCCAAGCAAAACATTGTTCAGGTATCATCCACACACAAACTCTCTCTCTCTCTCTCTCTCTCTCTCTCTCTCTCTCTCTCTCTCTCTCTATCAGACTCTTTGCTCACTGCTGTGTTGTCTGTTAACCCCTGAGCACATTCCAGCAGACTCTCCATGAGAAGTCTATGAGACATACTTTGTGTTTGCTTGTGTGTGGGCTTTTGGTGGAGCTACATAGAAGGATCAGGTATTCGTTGCTTTATTTTACCCTAGTCAATCACACCGGATTATATCTGTGAAGTGTATCTGTGACTAATGGGAACATTCAGTAATTGTTTTTCCTCTTGCTCTACAAAGGTAGATAACTTTCCATGAGGCATTGAAAAAGGCAGACTTATAAATGGTTTATTTTACCATCTCCACTTCTGTTCCTCTACTTTTTGCTATCAAAGCTTCATGATTATCAGGCCGAGTTCAGTCAGTGGTGGACCAAAGAGATAAAAACTGTGAAGTTTCCTGTCCAGGGGTCTGTTTTCGACTAGTACTTGGATCCCCATTCCAGACGTTTTCTGCCATGGACTGACAGGATGCCCATATGTGAGATGGAGCCTGATACACCTGTACAGGTGAGGGCAGGATAATGTATTGCAGGAAGTTGATGTGAAACTACTTTCTGAATGGTACTAATTCTTCTTGTTACATACAGAAAAGAATGCTGTTAACATTCTCTTTACAACACAGTATATTTCTTTGTTAGTCACTTTCACTGCAAGCCACTTTAATTTCAAAATAATGGCATGCTAATTTAGTGCAGTTAGTGCATTAGAGTGGGTCACTGCACAGATATAGAGAAAACAACCTCCCTCCATCATGAGCTGAACCTGCAGGCAGAGGATTTTGGGATCTGATTACCAGAATTAATCAGAATTATGCATGTGTGTGTGTGTGTGTGTGTGTGTGTGTGTGTGTGTGTGTGTGTGTGTGTGTGCACCCATTGTCTCTATTTTTGTCCTTCAAAGATATAGAGGTAATGTTGATAATAGGGTAGTCATAGTGATGAACCGGATTTATATATTATGTATGAAATAACCATTGTACAACTAAAAGTTCATAAAAGTTCACACTGCAATGAAATATTCTTAACAAGCATTTTTGTCTTGTTTTCCAGCTAATATATATGATATATATATATATATATATATATATATATATATATATATATATATATATATATATATATATATATAATCAGAGAATGTGTCTTGAATATAAGTCTGTTTACTAAGGCTATTTAAGACTGTTGAAAGCAGGTGAAATATAAGATACATTCTCTGAAAACAAGTATAAATATTGTATTCAGTGCTTCCATAGCATATGTATCTTGTTTTAAGGATATATAAAGATATTTTACTAAAAAGAAAGTCAAAAAATCTGATTAAAACTTTTTAGGAACTCATTTTTGCAGTGTGCTTAAAGTATCTCACAGCTTTTTCAAAGTATGCTACAGCTTTTCTCAGAAATGCAAGTATTTACAGCTGTATTTATTGATTTAGATAATCTGAATATGACTTGAATGATGAAATGCAAGGTGTTAACATGCTGTGATTTACTCTGGCTACAGGCTGTGTTAGTACCTATAGTCAAGACAGTCAGACTGCAGTATTTTATGGGCATGTTGCTGGAGACATCTCAGCCTCTCATGCTGGTTGGTGGAGCAGGCACAGGGAAGTCTGCTCTGGTCAGAAACCTTCTGGAAACACTACCAGAGAGCTTCATAACCGCAAAAGTGCCCCTTCACTTCTACACCACTACGTCCATGCTGCAAAGTGAGTGCTTACTGCTTAAGTTTTTTCACATTTCTTTACACAGAACTTGCGTTCAGATGTGTAGAACAGCACCTCCTTGTGGTCCATATGCTAAATGTTACTTTTTTAATTTTTTTGGTCTGTGAAATATTTCAAGTAGTCCACCAGTTCATTGATTGGTTTAAAAAAAATAGACCTAATAAATAAATATTTATCATTGACAATAATGAGCAATATTACATTTACACATTAATGTGTGATAAAGTGGTTCTGTCATCTAACTTCAACATAACTGACAATTATGTGACGTCAGTGTATTCAAATGTTATTTTGGTTAATCAGTCAGCAGTAGCAGTCTAGTTTATTTCAGTGACATAAGAACAATACAGCAGTCTGGCAAAATTATGGTTATGTAAAAGTAAGGCTTTTTCAATATAAATATAAACTAAGGATAATTTGTGCACTAACGATGGGTTATTGCTTTGAGGTAGCTAGTTGGTTTGATCCAGGAATATTTTAAATGCATCCAACCAATCTGTGAATTCATAGCTTAACAGCTTTATCTCTTTTGCTTCAGTTTATGGAATTTTGCTTTCTCAGTGCTATTAAAACAAAACTTCATCTTCATATTGTTGTTGTTGTTGTTGTTGTTTCAGAGGCAATGGAGAAACCACTGGAAAGGAATGCTGGTAGGAGTTATTCTCCTCCTGGAAACAAGAGACTCTTCTATTTTATTGATTACATGAACATGGCAGCTGTGGACAGATTTGGCACTTCACAGCCACACACTCATATTCACCAGTATCTGGATTACAAGCACTGGCTATGCAACATCAGCCTTCTTTTCATTTATTTCACTTAAGAGAGATGTTAGTTGTGAAAGTACTCTATAAAAGCATTTTTTTTTTCTATGACAGCCAAACATTAACAATGAAAGAAATACACAATACTCATTACATTTCTTGTAGGAATCCAACATCAGGGAGTTTCATAATAAACCCCAGATTACAGGTGGGTAGCTGACATGAAATACTTTTATGAAGTATACTTAATCTAAAACAGAAAACTGTTTTAAACAGAAGTTTATTAATTATTTTATAATTGTTTCATTTTTCTTTTATATAAAATATTTTAAATAATGTAGTTTTTTATTGGCCATATTAATTAAGAGACTACATGGAATATTGTATTTGTCACAACACAAGACCATTTAAAATGAACTAGTGAAGACAAAAAGGTAATTAAAAATTATGAAACTTAATAAATACACTTTCTATTCTACTTTTATATACATTTTGACCCTAAATTCTTAAAAGCTTCTTTATTGCACAGTTACACATTGCACATTTACAAGCACACTGATGTCAAAATTCTGATTTATATTAAAAGTTATGGTGACAAAAATGTATAATTTATATGTAAAAACATAGAAAAGTTACGCTCTATTTAAGAGGCTATTACATATCATTGAAAGTGACAAAAATGCCCCTAAAATTCAAAATGTAGGGGCAAAAATGCCCTCAGAATGTATTTATTGATTTTTCTTTATTTGTTACATCTTATATACTGTATTTCCTAATATTTAGGCTAGGCCTCAAACATTGTATCACATAAAATATGAGTTGATGCTGTTTTCATTTTATAGGTAACAGTCTTACTGAATTCATTTCAATTCATTCAAGTGTTTTACATTAAAGGGGTCATGACATGAGGAATTACATTTTCCTTGATCTTTTGACATACAGTATGAGGTCACTATAAAAACATACGGTAAGTTTCAGAACTTCCTCCTCACTGCAAAAAGAGCATTTGTTGAAACCAAGCTGCCAAAACTTCCTCCACATTGTGATGTCACACTGTGGTAGACATTTGCATCTGACTGCCTCCACATCAACACATCAACGCCTACTTTACCCTATTACTTCCGTAGCCCTGCCCAGTAGCAGTGAGATGGCAAGTAGAGAGCAGGTCAGTCAAGAGCAGAGAGCCAATCATAACAGTGGGCGTTTGCTGTCAAGTCTTAAAGGAGAAGCAGCACCAAAACTAAGCATTTCTGACAGAAGGTCAGAATGAGGGTGGAAAATTATCATGTTTTACAAATATATTACTGTTTTTTAAGCAAAAAACTTTACTAATATTATAAAAGAACCACAAGGAACATATTAACATAATAAAAAGGCATGCCATGACCCCTTTAAAAGATGACGCACAGTGTTTTTAATACACTGGCGGCTAAACGTTTGGAATAATGTACAGATTTTGTCTTACGGAAAGAAATTGGTACTTTTATTCACTAAAGTGGCATTCAATTGATCACACTGTATTGTCAGGACATTAATAATGTGAAAAAGTACTATTAAAATAAAAAATGTTTTTTAAAAAATTAAAAAAAAAAAAACAGAACTTCTTAAACTACTTCAAAGAGTTCTCATCAAAAAATCCTCCACGTGCAGCAGTGACAACTTGGCATTCTAGTTGTCAGTTTGTCCAGATTCTCAGGTGACATTTCACCCCATGTCTGTAGCACTTGCATAGATGTGGCTGTCTTGTTGGGCACTTCTCATGCACCTTACAGTCTAGCTGATCCCACAAAAGCTCAATGGGGTTAAGATCCATAAAACTCTTTTCCAATTATCTGTTGTCCAATGTCTGTGTTTCTTTGCCCACTCTAACCTTTTCTTTTTGTTTTTCTGTTTCAAAAGTGGCTTTTTCTTTGCAATTCTTCCCATAAGGCCTGCACCCTTGAGTCTTCTCTTTACTGTTGTACATGAAACTGGTGTTGAGCGGGTAGAATTCAATGACGCTGTCAGCCGAGGCATGTGAGGCATCTATTTCTCAAACCAGAGACTCTGATGTACTTATCCTCTTGTTTAGTTGTACATCTGACCTTCCACATCTTTTTCTGGCCTTGTTAGAGCCAGTTGTCCTTTGTCTTTGAAAACTGTTGTGTACACCTTTGTATGAAATCTTCAGTTTTTTGGCAGTTTCAAGCATTGTATAGCCTTCATTCCTCAAAGCAATGATTGACTGATGAGTTTCTAGAGAAAGCAGTTTCTTTTTTGCCATTTTTGACCTAATATTGACCTTAAGACATGCCAGTCTATTGCATACTGTGGCAACTCAAAAAGACAAGGGGTCAAGACAACTGTGTTTGATATAATGGCAAGTGATTTTCTAGTACCAAATTAGCAATTTAGCAAGATTACTCAAGGATAAGGTGTTGGAGTGGCTGCTGGAAATGGGGCCTGTCTAGATTTGATCAAAACTAACTTTTTTCAAATAGTGATGGTGCTGTTTTTTACATCAGTAATGTCCTGACTATACTTCGTGATCAGTTGAATGCCACTTTGGTGAATTAAAGTACCAATTTCCTTCCGAAACAGCAAAATCTGTACATTATTCCAAACATTTGGCCGCCAGTGTATGTTTCAAAAATGCCCTAATAAAGGTTAAAATGCCCCCAAAAATCAGATCTATGGGCTAGATATGGTTAAGTAAGTTAATTCATTTCTGTCTTTGGATAGCACTGACCTTATCTTGATATTAATCTTCATCAGAGACATTTCACAGTGTTGGCGGTCAACACACCCACCCGTGAGACGCACAGCTCCATCTTTGGCTCTGTCCTGAGCTTCCACCTGTGGTGGTGGCAATTCAGCCTGGCTGTGGTGAGGAATGGTCCAGGCAGCCATAGCCCTCCATGACAGAGTTCTACAGCACTTAATACCCACCTCCACAAAGTTCTACCACCTCTTCAACCTGTGCGATCTCTATCAGCTGTTCCAGTTAAGCATTCCTGCTTTATTTGGCTGTTGCTGTAATTTGGAAATGGTAAATCTGTTGTATAAACCAGTTATGTACATGTGTGTATGTTCATCTAGGGTCTCCTGTTCTCCAGGCCAGAGTGTCTTAGACAGGGTTCAGATCTGGTTCGACTTTGAATCCATGAATCCAGCAGAGTGTATGCTGATCGATTTTCAGAGCCATCCGATCTGCAACTATTCCGCAGGTTGCAGACAGACGTTACTCGACAGGCCTATGAGGTACACCAGCAGATTCACAAATCAAGATACGTTTACTACTACATGTTTTTGCTTATTTCCAAACTGTTTCTTACAATGCATGTAACTAGTTTCTTGCATGTTTTACTTATAGGAAGGCCCAACCCTATTTATTTTTTTCACATATTCCCAGTGGGCCGCTTAAAAATTGGGCCAGTACTGTTGGTTCACATGTTTATTATTATTATTATTATTTTATTTTATTTTATTATTTTTTTATAATAAATATATTTACAATTTGGAATGCCCAATTCCCAATGCGCTCTAAGTCCTCGTGGTAGTGTAGTGACTCGCCTCAATCCGGGTGGCGGAGGACGAATCTTAGTTGCCTCCATGTCTGAGACCATCAATCTGCACATCTTATCACATGGTTTGTTGAGTGCGTTACCACGGAGACATAGCGTGTGTGGAGGCTCACGCTATTCTCCACGGCATCCACGCACAACTCCCTATGCGCCCCACTGAGAGCGAGAACCACATTATAGTGACCATGAGGAGGTTAACCCAACGTGACCCTACCCACCCTAGCAACCGGGCTAATTGGTTGCTTAGGAATCCTGACTGGAGTCACTCAGCACACCCTGGATTCGAACTTGCGACTCCAGGTGTGGTAGTCAGCATCTTTACTTGCTTAGCTAACCAGGCCCCCACATGTTTATTATTAATCTTTCATCATTTGTATCGCGTAACAGTTGCCAACCTTCCATATCATCCTGTATACACTACCGGTCAAAAGTTTTGAAACACTTACTCATTCTTTATTATAATTTTTTTCCACATTTTAGAATAATAGTAAAGTCATCAAAACTATGGAATAACATAAATGGAACTATGGGAATTATGTTGTGACTAAACAAATTCCAAAATAAATCAAAACTGTGTTATATTTTAGCATCTTCAAAGTAGTCACCCTTTGCCTAGAACTTGCAGACATGTATTCTTGACATTTTCTCAACCAACTTCTTGAGGTATCACCCTGGGATGCTTTTTAAACAGTATTGAAGGAGTTCTCATCTATGTTGGGCAATTATTGGCTGCTTTTCTTTATTATTTGGTAAAACTCATCAATTTCAAAAAATTTTTTTTTTTTTTTCTTATTACATTTTTGTTTTATAATGAAATAAATTAATATGGTGGCACAATTATATTTTTGTCTACAAAACAAATTTCAAACATTTAAGCATACGCCTTCACATCATGAGAAACATTTCAGTCAAGTGTTTCAAAACTTTTGTCCGGTAGTGTATAAGGGATCAGAATTGCATTCTGTATTATAGCGGCCGCAGTCTCTACAGTATTTTATCATCTCACACCCAAACATATAAGAGAGTGAGCTGTGAGAGACCAAACACTGGCTGTTGCGCCACTCAGATGCTTCACTTAACAGCGGGGAAGGATCATGGAAGATCCAGTGAGAACAGACACTATTAGCTGAATGAATGTACGATGTGCTTCAGGTAGCAGATCGCCACAAGTTCAATACTGACTCTCACAATCTCAATTGGTTAATCTCTGAAATCCTCATTCCTTGCGGTGCAGAAGGATAACATTATTCTTTATTGTCACAAAATAGAAGAATACTTAAAGTAAAAGAATAAAAATGCAACAGCACAAAGCAGTATGAAAATAATTAGACTTTAAAGCACTCAAAAGATTAATCTAAACTAAACAAACAGCACAGAGTGCCTTCAATTTTGTATTATGTGCTCAAGCCCGGTCCTCTTAAAGAGGCAGTAACCATATTGCTTGTGCCACTAACATTTACATTCAAAGTAAAATAAAATTACAGATGTTATTTTTATTTTTTTATTTATTTATTTTTTCACTCATTGTTGGAATTTGGCACTTTTTTCGGGGGGGGGGAATAGCATGTAAAATTTTAAAGACAATCACTTCACCTTCAGAAAGTTTCTTGGGCATTCCATTGCTGCACAAATTTTCGCTGAATCTGCTGATATAAATAAAAGTGTCTAAAATACAAAGCACTGAAAATTTTAATTGTGAGTCTGCACAGTTACAGTGTTATTATTTGCCTAGGTAGACTTAAAAATGCACTTGACAATAAAATGAACTTATTATTTACAACCGATGCAATGAAGTCTTATGTCAGAAAGCTAAAATCTGAGTGATTTAAACGTAATTTTTTAATGCAATATGAATACATGAACATCTTATAGTCTTATAACCCACACACACACACACACACACAAAAGGGGCTGATTTGGACATAAAATTCCTGAGCTGAATATTAATCCAACTCCGGCCCTGTTCTGTACTGATTTTGTCGCTGGAAGTATTATCAAAATAGCCTGAATATTTAATAAACGAACAGGCAAGGGGAAGGGGATGTGTCGAACTTTATAAATGACAGAAGTTTCACTCTTCATCAAAGGACTCCATTAAGTTATCTGTTTTTCATATGAAGCTATTTCATAAAAATAGCCTTTTGTTTATCTTTTGCAGGAAATGCAGGAGGAGGCAGTGCTGTCTCTAATAGTATACCTGCACAGCAGTGTGGGGTCTGAAGAACCTTCCTAGAGACAGGTAGCTGGATGGGAGCAGCTCAGCTGTATCCTCACTGAAGATCTAGACAGCTACAATGAGCTCCACTCTGCCATGAACCTGGTGCTCTTCCAAGAAGCCATGCAGCATATGTGAGTATGTGCTTTGGTGAATATACAGTTGAAGTCAGAAGTTTACATACACCTTAGCCAAATACATTTAAACTCAGTTTTTCACAATTCCTGACATTTAATCATAGAAAACATTCCCTGTCTTAGGTCAGTTAGGATCACTACTTTATTATAAGAATGTGAAATGTCAGAATAATGGTAGAGAGAATAATTTATTTCAGCTTTTATTTCTTTCATCACATTCCCAGTGGGTCAGAAGTTTACATACACTTTGTTAGTATTTGGTAGCATTGCCTTTAAATTGTTAGTGTAACTGAGTCAGGTTTGTAGGCCTCCTTGCTCGCACATGCTTTTTCAGTTCTGCCCACAAATGTTCTATCAGATTGAAGTCAGGGCTTTGTGATGGCCACTCCAGTACCTTGACTTTGATGTCCTTTAGCCATTTTGCCACAACTTAGGAGGTATGCTTGGGGTCATTGTCCATTTGGAAGACTCACCAAGCTTTAACTTCCTGGCTGATGTCTTGAGATATTGCTTTAATATTTCCACATCATTTTCCTTTCTCATGATGCCATCTATTTTGTTAAGTGCACCAGTCCCTCCTGCAGCAAAGCACCCCCACAACATGATGCTGCTACCCCCATGCTTCACTGTTGGGGTGGTGTTCTTCGGCTTGCAGGCCTCACCCTTTTTCCTCCAAACATAACGATGGTCATTATGGTCAAAAAGCTATATTTTTGTAAAATCAGACCAGAGGAAATTTCTCCAGAAAGTAATATTTAGTCCCCATGTGCACTTGCAAACTGTAGTCTGGCTTTTTTATGGTGGTTTTGGAGCACTGGATTCTTCCTTGCTGTGCAGCCTTTCAGGTTATGTCGATATAGGACTCATTTTACTGTGGATATAGATACTTGTCTACCTGTTTCCTCCAGCATTTTCACAAGGTCTTTTGCTGTTGTTCTGGGATTGATTTGCACTTTTCACACCAAACTATGTTCATCTCTAGGAGACAGAATGTATCTCCTTCCTGAGTGGTATGATGGCTGCATGGTCCTATGGTGTTTATATTTGCATACTATTGTTTGTACAGTTGAATGTGGTACCTTCAGCCATTTGGAAATTGCTCCCAAGGATGAACCAGACTTTTTTTTTCTGAGGTCTTGGCTGATTTATTTTGATTTTCCCATGATGTCAAGCAAAGACACACTGAGTTTGAAGGTAGGCCTTAAAATACATCCACAGGTACACCTCCAATTCAGTACACCTACTGTCAGAAGCTAATTGTCTAAAGGCTTGACATCATTTTCTGGAATTTTCCAAGCTGCTTAAAGGCACAGTTGACTTAGTGTATGTAAACTTCTGACTCACTACAATCCAATCTGTCTGTAAACAATTGTTGGAAAAATTACTCATGTCATGCACAAAATTGATGTCCTAACTGACTTGCCAAAACTATAGTTTTTTATTAATATTAAATCTGTGGAGTGGTTAAAAAATTAGTTTTAATGACTTAAAATGTATGTAAACTTCTGACTTCAACTGTAGATCTACACTGAAAAAAAAAAAAGGATTTCTTACTCAGTATTTTTGTCTTGTTTTCCAGAAAAAATATTGAAGCATCCTAAAAACAAGATTAATTTACTTGAGAAGCAAAATGACATTAGAAATTAAGTCTTGTTTTCAGAGAATTCTCAGAGCTTTATGCTTAAAACAAGTCATTTGCCAGTGGATTAAGAAAAATGAGCTTGTTTTCCCTTTTAAGTTTTTTAAATTTCTTGTTTTAAGCATACTTTTACTGGAACAAGACAAAAATAATGAGTAAGAATTTTTTCTGCAGTGTATCAATGCTAACACTTTTTTTCATTTTATTTATTTATTTATTTATTTTGACTGGTTTCTGCAGGTATCAAATCACTGTCATCCTGGCATGTCCTAAAGGCCACGCCCTGCTTGTAGGTGTGGGCGGCAGTGGCAAACAAAGTCTGACCCGCCTTGCCGCCCACCTCTCCAACATGGATGTGTTCCTGTCACAGTCTGTCTCCCTCATTCTCTTCAAGGACTTTTATTTTGAAGTTTTCCCCCAGACTCCATTTCCCAGGATTCACTGCCCTAATCACTCCTATCAGTTCATCATCATCTGCACCTGCCTTCTATTCCCCCATTTGTTTTTCAGTGTATAAATACCCTCTAGTTTTGTTAAGTCTTGGTCAGTCCTTGAAGTGTTTCGTTATGAGGTGTTATGTTGTGCTTAGTTTGAATGTTAAAGATTTAGTGTTTGTTCCAACATTTGTTCCACTCCAGCATTTAATATTGTTGAGCCTTTCTTCTGTTTCCACTCTAGCGATTGTCCTACTCCAAAGTTTATAATTAAAAGATTAAAAGGAATCTACTCATGCGTCTCCTCTCTTCCTCTCCAAGACACCCACGTTACAGAAGGACTGACCCACAACAAAGAAATACGGATTTACTTACCGGTTCCTCCCAACGTCCTCCTCTACTCCAGTGATCCCTCTAATCCTCTCCCACTCGTCCAGGCCCAGACAAATCATGGAGTTTACCAGATTATTCATGGGCTTATTTAAACAAGACCTTCCTCTCCTGGAATACACTGCCAAGTTCAGTCAACTCGCCACTTCCTCCAATATCTCGGACCCCTACCTCTGTTCCATCTATGGAATGGGCTTGAACTTTCACCACCCAACAGTCCTTCCGCAAGTGGAGAATCTTTCATTTTTGGAATATGTCAGAGCCACACTGTCCCTACATCTCCTCTCACTTCTGCCTACCCATAAGGAAGACCCTCACAAAGTCCCGGTGGTAGATCCCCCTCAGCCTTCCACGACTCCTCCCTCTGTGCCTTCCACAGCCTCTATCTCCACGCCTTCCATACCCCCTATCTCCATGGGAACTCCTCCATCCTATTCTCCTAAATAATTATTTTGTGGGGGCTCATCCTCTCCTGGTTCCGGTGGTCGATTCCCTGCCGCAGTCAGCAGCAGTGACCATGGTTAACGAGCCAGTGCCCGTAGCCTGCCACGGTTAACGAGCCAGTGCCCGTAGCCTGCCACGGTTAACGAGCCAGTGCCCGTAGCCTCGACCGTCCCAGAGCTAGTGCCTGTAGCCTCAACCGACCCTGTAACCACGCTCCCTGCTGGCCGAAAGAGGAGGAGAAGGAAAAGGACTCTTCCCCAATCTCTGCCCATGCTTACGACCACGGAGGTCATTCCCCAGTCTCTGCCAGTACTCACGACCACGGAGGACGTTCCCCAGTCTCTGCCCGTGCTCACGACCACAGAGGTCGTTCCCCAGTCTCTACCTGAGCTCTCAACCACGGAGGTTGATACCCAGTCTCGGTCTGTACTCTATTCTAAGGCTCTCAGCCTCGAGCCTTCCACGGCTCCACCTTCCCTGGATCCATCTCCCATGACTCCGCCTTCCACGGCTCTGTCCCTCGAGCCTTCCACGGTTCCGCCCTCCCTGGATCCATCTCCCATGACTCCGCCTTCCACGGCTCTGTCCCTCGAGCCTCTCACGGCTCTGCCTTCCCTGGATCCATCTCCCATGACTCCGCCTTCCACGGCTCTGTCCCTCGAGCCTCTCACGGCTCCGCCTTCCACGGCTCTGTCCTCGAGCCTCTCACGGCTCCGCCTTCCACGGTTCTGTCCCTCGAGCCTCTCATGGCTCCACCTTCCATGGCTCTGTCCCTCGAGCCTCTCACGGCTCTGCCTTCCATGGCTCTGTCCCTCGAGCCTCTCAAGGCTCCGCCTAACATGGCTCTGTCCCTCAAGCCTCTCACGGCTCCGCCTTCCATGGCTCATTCCCTCAAGCCTTCCATGGCTCAGCCTTCCACAGCTCCGCCCTCAGACTCTTCCACGGCTTTGCCCTCAGAGTCTTCTGCAGCTCCGCCTGCTTCCCCAGAGTGTCCTCCTCCAGTGGTTCTACCTCCTGACCCAGTCCCTGCCCTGTGGCCGCCTCCCAGGCCTCCTGACCAGTCCTTGCCCTGTGGCCACCTCCCAGGCCTTCGGATCCATTCCCAGCCCTGAAGCACACCCCTAGGCCTCCTGATCATCATCCTTGGATCCTTCATCTTCTGCATCATCATACCCTCATCCGTCCTTGGGCACCAGGAGTCCCCCCCCTTTAATGTCACAGTCTGTCTCCCTCATTCTCTTCAAGGACTCTTGACTCTCTGAAGTTTTCCCCCGGACTCCATTTCCTAGGATTCACTGCTCTAATCACTCCTATCAGTTCATCATCATCTGCACCTGCCTTCTATTCCCTCGTTTGTTTCTCAGTGTATAAATACCCTCTAGTTTTGTTAAGTCTTGGTCAGTCCTTGAAGTGTTTCGTTATGAGGTGTTTTGTTGTGCTTAGTTTGCATGTTAAAGATTTAGTGTTTGTTCCAGCGTTTGTTCCACTCCAGCGTTTACTATTGTTGAGCCTTTCTTCTGTTTCCACTCCTGCGATTGTCCTACTCCAACGTTTATAATTAAAAGATTAAAAGGTATCTACTCCTGCGTCTCCTCTCTTCCTCTCCAAGACACCCACGTTACAGTTACAGCCCACTCTCAGCAAGGGCTATAGCATACAGGACCTGAAGGTAACCGCTTCCACTGAGTTCAAGCCAATAGAATCCAAGCACACAGTACAATCAGTGGAGTACATGATAAAGAATAGAACAAAAACCACAACAAATGTGATAAATTATATTTTTGCCAGAAAGTCACAACCCACATCAACTGCCTAAATCATAGTACCCACAACTGATAAATCTAAAATGGTGATGATTCATTACCAGAGATCAAGCTTTCTTTTAGACAACACTTTCCCTGATCAATACCCCGTCCGGCTCCATCGATCTCATTTAGTCCTGCCCGGATGCAATGGGGAGTAATTGCCAGATCCTATTAAAGGACCAAGGCAAATATTTCAATGCCCTATTGATGAGGCTGCTGCTATCATTTCATTCATCAGTGTGTGGTAAATCTGAGGCCAGTTGGCTGAGCTGCATTGATCACTATACACTCAGCACTCACTGTCTGATGCCCTCTACACATAATGACAAAAAGACACTTCCTACAGGTTTCATCCTGTTTCTATGCATATACTGTCTTAAATTTTGATTTCTTAAAGGGATGAGTAATTTTTGTTAAAGGCGAAGATGTTACAGCTTTTTCACTTTTGTCCTCATTAAAGTCTGAAGTTTTGATGCTTTTCAATTCAAACATTATGTATGTTATTATTGCTAGATGACATCTCTTTTATCTATGTGAGGCTGGGGGTAATTGTATCACTAGTAATGCAATAAAAAAAAAATTATGGTTGTACAACTGAAATTGAATCTTTAAAAAATACTTTTTACTAAAAAGTTATTTCTTATTTCAGGTAATTATATGTTAAAAAAAATAATAATTGAATTTTGCTTTAAAGATACAATATTCCTGACAGCCAAAGGAAATGGCAAATAAAGGTAAAATTAATAAGTATTACATATATATATATATATATATATATATATATATATATATATATATATATATATATATATAAAATGCTTATTAATATTACTGAATAGTTTTCACTTTGTGTGTGTGTGTATATATATATATGATATTAAGATTTTTTTTTTGGTCTTTGAGTTATGAAGAAAAATTAAATAAAAAAAAGTTACAGTGGACAATTTTCACCTTTTTGCCTTTATTTAGCACAACTTTTTCATTTTATTATTATTTAATGTAAATTTATAACATTATTATTTGTGTTATATTAACCTGACAATAACTAAAAAACTCAAAGATCAACACTGCTGCAATGGGGTTTCAAATACAGTTGCTGGGTTGGGGGGTTGACAGTAAATTTGGCATCTTTCTTTCCTCTGACTGCTGTAATCCATCTCTCTCTATTATTTTTCTTTTTTGAAATGTCACAGTTTCCCTCTGCATTCCAAATCTGGAAAAATGAAAATGCTCCATTGTCCTCTGTCTCCCCATCTCACTGATTTTGTCAAATTATTTTAGGGACTTTCTGCCATTTTTCTTGAGTGTGAAACTGGAATTGACAAGAAATGATGGGAAGTAGAGGGGGGAAAGGTATTGTGAGATGACATCGGCCACTTACTGCTAGGTGATAGCTCAAACTGATTTTGGTGTTTTATTTTGCTCTCCCATGTTGTAAGTGTGCTGAACAATCTCTTGTGTAATATTGTCAGGCGGATCTGTCCAGACTGTATGTGAAGACGGGGTTTAAAAACGTTCCCACAGTGCTGCTCCTCGCAGACGCTCAGGTCCCAAAGGAGCATTTCCTTGTCATCATCAGCACCCTGCTCTTGTCAGGTCAGAGTCTCCTGCGCACACATTCACACACGCTACCGGGGGACTCATTGTGTGTTACTCTGATGAATGGAAAACATATGTAAATGGAGCGGGGCTGGTGAAGTAGATTAAGGGTGACTGAAACAGGCCTGTGTGTCATTGGATCAAGACCTCCAGAACGCAGATGGTGGCTCTCATCTGTCATTGATGTCAAGCTTCGAGGTCGGAGACCTGCTTAGTGTTTGAGCCAGAATAAAGAATCAGATCATCATCATCACAGTTAACAAATGTAACATGATTTAACTGATGCGGGTGTAAGTGTTAATGCTTCAATGCTCTAAAGAGAAAGATTTTTATATCGGCATGCCATGAGATATTGGTCCTTATTTGAAGTTAGACTGCTTTGTGTTAAGCGCTTTGCTATGTGACATGCAATATGTGAAAAATCATTGGGCATGGCCAAGGTGGTTTGGTATTTTTTTGCAAGCTTGATATAAGTCAAGGCATAAGTGGGTTGGTGAAATTGCGATAAATGAAGACAATCATAAGAAGTTGTTTGCTAGTATAAATGGGCTGTATGCATATGAACCGATTTATGTTCTTGTTTGTGTGCCCTAAACAATCAAGAGGATCCAGGATCAAATACCTACCGACTAGTTAAGGATAATAATTAATGGAGTAAAGTTTACAACAGGTAAGATGAAAACTTCAGACTGAAATGAAATTAAAATTGTACAAACATGAAGAAAGGAGTGAGTAAAATGCTGTAAATCATCGATATGCAGCATTTCAGCACCAGTGGAAAAGAACAGCGACCAATCACACAGTGCATAGACATTTATCAGACTAAGGAAAAACTGACTGACTGTCCTGCTGAAATTAGTTACATTTACTAACAGTAACTATGTTCTTCTTGAATATCAGGTATAAACCTATGACACGCTCTTTATACGCATGGAAACGGTGGTTCTTGTCGGACTAAGTGGATGAAGGATCTGTTAAATTATAGAGAATGTGCGTATATTTAATCATACTGATCTACTGACTGACACACAACACCATGGCTAGTATTAACTAATTGTCAGAGCCATCATTTTATGTGCCATTGTAATTCCAGAGTTTGAACATGCACTTTGATAGTGCCATGCTGGTGGAATCCCCAAACTGGAAATGCACAGACTGAGTTTAGACTCTGCTCTGTAAATATAGCGCATAGCCAGTGCTGGCCAGATTACTTGTGAGTTGTAAAGAGGTACTGATTACAAATGACATGACAAAAATGCATTCAGTAATGTAATCTCGTATATCTCATACATTTTTGGGGTAATCTACTCCAGTTACTTTTGGATTACTCTTGGATAAATTTCAACCAAATTCTATTTTATGTCACAAGTATTTGAGTAGGATTATCATTTTAACATAAAAGTACAAAGAGGAAGAAAATGTATTCCATTCTTCATTACTAACAAAAAGAACCTCACAAAAAGCTTATTATGACATTTTTAAAAAGTGCATTAAACATTACATAAATGAAACAGCAATTAAAATTAAATCTAACAGCAATAACAGTGCATGACCAAAGTTTATAATTCAAAACACAGACATCAAGTTCATTTTAAGTGCATAAAACGTCATGGTCGATTAATGACAGTAGGGGTCACTCTTGGGAGTCCGAGACACCTCTGGTCTTTGGTAAAAGGCCAATGAAAATTGGTGAGTGGTATTTGCATGCCACTCCCCTGAACATACGGGTATAAAAGGAGCTGGTATGCAACCACTCATTCAGGTTTTATGCTGAGGAGCCGAGACAAGGTCCGGCCATTTCAGCGGGTAGTTCAGCGTTGTGGCAGGAGGGACACAACGTCTCGTTCCCTCCATCAGGGAACAGAGGTTACGCAAGTAACCGTGACATTCCCTATCTGTCACTCACTCGACGTTGTGTCGATGTAGTGACACTAGGGGTCCCTATATGAAACGCCGCAACTGGTTGAACTGTGTTACGTGAACTGGCGGTATGTGATGGGTAGACAACTGTGTGCCTCGTAGCCAGTGCACCAGGCTGACACATAACCTCCCCCAACATAGTTATGAGTGTCGAACGGCCCTTTGGGGACAAGACGACTACCCAAAAGATAGAGACAGGCTAGCCCAGTCATGGCCTCTTTTCCCCTTCTTTTTTTCACTCCCTAAAAAAAAAGGGGGATTGTCCGACTGGGCCGACCAGGTCTAGAGAGGAGGACACCGCGGAGACCACACCTTGCCCAGAGAGAGGGGGGGATATTTAAGTGGAAAATACATGACATGGTCTTGCCGATCATGTGGAGAAGTCTCATGGTAGATCCTACCCAACGGGGGAGGAGTTACTACAAACATGGAGACTGTGGCAGAGGGGGCTCTGCCCAAGGAAGACGCAGTTTGCCAACAGGGAAACGAATTAGCGGAAGATATACATCGCATGGGGTTACCTTAAAGGGAACCACCACATGTGGAGCACCTACCCCAGAACAAGGCTCTTAGTTAGCACGTGTACTGGGCCGGCAGCGAGTCTCTCCGAAAACTCGACTGCCACAGGGCTCGGAGGAAGTCAACCAGGGAACAAAACTTGTGAATACTACTGGGAATTAATGGCGCATGTCTTCAGCTCAGAGGAGGTGAAAGGTGCTATGTGCAAGCGATACACTGGCCGGCTATCCCAGGCTTATCTGTTTGTACTGCGTGCCACTACCTGGGACGAAACCGGTTCCACCTGGAGGTTGTAGAACCACGCAAGGTGTTGGGTGTTGCCCAGCCCGCTGCTCTGCAAATGTCTGTTAGAGAGGCACCCCTGGCCAGGGCCCAGGAGGCCGCTACACCCCTGGTAGAATGGGCTCGTAGCCCTACCGGGGGCGGCACATCCTGGAAGTGATATGCCATAGCTATGGCGTCAATGAGCCAGTGGGCGATCCTCAGCTTGGAGACAGTGCTTCCTTTCTGCTGTGCACCAAAGCAGACAAAGAGCTGCTCAGAGATTCTAAAGCTCTGCGTGCGATCCAAATAGATGCGTAAAGCGTGCACCGGACACACCAACGACAGGGTTGGGTCTGCCTCCTCCTGGTGCAGCACTCACAGGTTCACCACCTGGTCCCTAAAAGGGGTTGTGGGAACTTTGGACACATAGCCCAGTCGGGGTCTCAAGATCACGTGAGAGTAGCCCAGACCGAACTCCAGGCACGTTTCGCTGACAGAGAACGCTTGCAGGTCTCCTACCCTCTTGATGGAAGTGAGCGCAGTCAGGAGAGCAGTCTTCAAGGAGAGTGCCTTAAGCTCAGCTGACTGCAAAGGCTCAAAGGGGGCTCTCTGTAGACCCTGAAGAACTACAGAGAGGTCCCATGAGGGAACGAGGCATGGTCTGGAGGGGTTCAGCCTCCTGGCGCCTCTCAGGAATCTGATGATCAGGTCATGCTTACCGTCCACTGTGTCGTGGTGTGCTGCTATAGCAGCAATGTACACCTTCATGGTGGAAGGGGACAGCCACCTTTCCAACCTCTCCTGCAGGAAAGAAAGCACCGATCCGACTGCGCATCTCTGGGGTCTTCCCGTTGGGAAGAACACCACTTAGCGAACAGACGCCACATAAATGCATACAGGCGCCTCGTAGAGGGGGCCCTAGCCTGAGTGATTGTGTCTACCACGTGGGTGGTAGACCACTTAGGTCTTCCATGTCTCATCCAGGGCCCAGACATGGAGATTCCAGAGGTCTGGTCATGGGTGCCAGATGATGCCCCGTCCCTGAGAAAGAAGGTCCTTCCTCAGGGGAATTCACCGGGGGGGGGGGGCTGCTGGCTGTCGCAAGGAGCGTGAGGTCCGAGAACCACGTCTGGGTGGGCCAGTAGGGTGCTATCAGGACAACCTGCTCCTCGTCCTCCCTGACCTTGCACAGAGTCTGTGCAAGTAGGCTCACTGGGGGAAACTCATATCTGCACAGGCCAGGGGGCCAGCTGTGTGCCAGCACGTCTATGCCGAGAGGTGCCTCAGTCAGGGTGTACCAGAGCGGGCAGTGGGAGGATTCTTGGGAGGCAAACATATCTACCTGTGCCTGTCCGAATTGACTCCAGATCAGCTGGACCACCTGAGAGTGGAGTCTCCACTCTCCCCTCAGGGTAACCTGCCGTGACAGCGCATCCACTGCAGTGTTGAGGTCGCCCGGGATGTGAGTGGCTCGCAGTGACTTGAGGTGCTGCTGACTCCAGAGGAGGAGACGGCGGGCGATTTGTGACATACAAGGAGAGCGCAGACTGCCTTGGCGGTTGATATATGCTACCGTTGCCGTGTTGTCTGTCCGAACTAACACGTGCTTGCCCTGGATCAATGGCCGGAACCTCTTCAGGGCGAGCAGAATTGCCAGCAACTCGAGGCAGTTGATGTGCCAACGCAGCTGCGGGCCCGTCCATAAGCCGGCGGCTGCGTGCCCGTTGCAAACAGCGCCCCAGCCCATTTTGGAGGTGTCTGTCATGACCACGACATGCCTGGAGACCTGCTCTAGGGGAATACCTGCCCGTAGAAACGTGAGGTCGGTCCAAGGGCTGAAGAGGCGGTGACAGACTGGCGTGATGACCACGCGATGTGTCCCGCGGCGCCATGCCCATCTCGGGACTCGAGTCTGAAGCCATTGCTGAGGATGCCATATGCCCCAGGAGCCTCTGAAAGAGTTTCAGTGGAACCGCTTTTTTCTGTTTGAATGCCTTCAAACAGGACAGCACCGACTGTGCACGCTCGTTTGTGAGGCGTGCCATCAACGAGACTGAGTCCAACTCCAAACCGAGAAAAGAGATGCTCTGAACCGGGAGGAGCTTGCTCTTTTCCCAGTTGACCCAAAGCCCTAGTCAGCTGAGGTGACACAGTCCCTGTGTGCACACCACACATCCCAAGAGCGAGCTAGGATTAGCCAACTGTTGGGATAGTTGAGGATGCGAATGCCCACTTCCCTTAGCGGGGCAAGGGCTGCCTCTGCGACCTTCGTGAAGACGTGAGGGAACAAGGACAGACCGGAAGAGAGAACCTTGTACTGATATGCCCGACCCTCGAATGCAAACCACAGGAAGGGTGTGTGTCGAGGTAGAATCGAGACGTGGAAGTACGCATCCTTCAGGTCTACCGCTGCGAACCAATCTTGATGCCGGACGCTCACTAGAGTGAGTCTTTGCGTCAGCATCTAGGACGGGAGTCTGTGTAAAGCCTGGTTCAGTACTCGCAGGTCCAAGATTGGCCACAACCCACCGTCTTTTTTCAGTACAATGAAGTAGGGGCTGTAAAACCCCTTCTTCATCTCGGCTGGAGGGGCAATCTCGTCAGACGTACCGGCGGGTGGGGCCTCGCGGCGGGGTGGAGCCTGAGGTGCCACACCATGTCATGGCCATGCTGAGTTCAGGTACATCAAAGTACTTACCTGGCTCCTTGTGACCACCCCCGGAACAGCCTGGGATGGGGGAGGAAGAGGCCTGTCCTTGTGACCCTTGGAGTCCTCAACCTCTACCGTCTAAAACCCCAACCTTGAGCCTTTGGGGTGGCTTGCTTTCTTACGAAGGTATATATATATATATATACTCTTTTTATTTCTGCCGAAGTACCCAGGGGCATCCTCTGCAGTATACCAGTGCAGAGGAGGGAGAAGCCGCTGAAATGCGCCGTCAGATCCAGCAAAGGTGAATGAACAGTCGTGGGAATTCAGCTCAGTGAGCATGACCGTTCAGCTCCGAAGAGAAAATCTGCATACCAGCTCCTTTTATACCCGTATGTCCGGGGTAGTGGCATGCAAACACCACTCGCCAATTTTCATTGGCCTTTTATCAAAGACCAGAGGTGTCTCGGGCTCCCAAGAGTGACCCCTAGTGTCACTACATCGACACAACATCGAGTGAGTGATGGATAGGGAACAATAGCAACATTACCAGTGGCTGTTCTGGCTTACTTGGTGCCCTAGGCGAGATTCGACCCCCCCCCCCCCCCAGAACTATATATGAAAGGAATGTGACGCCTGCTTAGTTTCACTTTCATATCTGAAATTGAAAGTGGAGATTTAGAGTAAAAAGGGACTTAAATTTCTATCTGTTTCTCACCCACACCTATCATGTCACTTCTGAAGAGATGAATTTAACCACTGGAGTTGCATGGAATACTTTTATGCTGCCTTTATGTGCTTTTTGGAGCTTCAAAGTTCTGGTGACCATTCACTTGCATTTTATGGACATACAGAGCTGAAATATTCTTCTAAAAATCATCATTGTATTCTGCAAAAGAAAAAGTCATACACATCTGGGATGGCATGAGAGTGGGTGAGTAAATGAGAGAATTTTAATTTTATGGGAAAACTATCCCTTTAAATAAAAATAACCAGACAATGAATATAGAAATGAAGTAAATATATTTACTGTATATACAGGGTTGGGAGGGTTACTTTTGAAATGTATTCCACTACAGATTACAGAATAGATGCTGTAAAATGTAATTTGTATTCCGTTATATTACTCAAGGTCAGTAACATATTCTAAATACTTTGGATTACTTCGTAAATTTTGTATTTTAAATACATATTCCCATTACATGTATTTCATTACTCCCCAACCCTGTGTATATATGGCAAATTATATAAACATTTACATTATATTTACATAACTTAAACTGCACAATTAAACTATAGAGTCAGTAAATAAAGAAAATAGCAGGATACTTACAGTTTGCTGCTTGTGCTATTACACTTAATCCCTAATTTAAAATGTAACCTTCCCCTCCTAGTTTTCATTGATGCAAAATCATCAATGACTTTGTCATATCTGCCCAGCAATCACATGGTTGATACTAATTTTCTCAAGACCACTGAGGCGATCCTGTGTCATGATGTACCTATACTGTTTATCATGGTTATCTTATGTTTTTACAGAATGTGAGCATGCATTATGAACATCCATAATCCTAACCATATAGATCTTTTGAGGCCTTTCTCCTATCACGATCTTGCAAGCTCAGGATGGGGGCGGGGTGGCATGATTTGGGGCACCTTTCTCCCATCACGATCGAGCCAGGGGCAGGGCTGCACAATTCGGGGCACCTTTCTCTCATTGCGATCTTGCGAGCTCTGTGCGGGGCGGCCGAGCAGGTAACCTGTTGTGCCGCCCCAGAGAGCGTTGCCGCTATTTCCTATGCCAGGATCCGCTACTGAACATTACAAGTTAATGACCATAAAACGATCATAAAATGAACAAAAATGTATGATCATAAAATCAACAGCAACGACATTGCTAGGTCAAAGCTTTCATCTAAAAACACTGAAACACTTTTAACCCTTTCTGCTTACTGACAGTCCGTCACCTATTCCAAAGCTGAGGTGCAAGGTATTATCTTTTGAACAGCAAGAATTTTCTAAAAGAGCAGAATATTTCTACTTGACTCAGAGTTCTACCGAGTCACACAAGGAACAACTGTGTCAAGTTTTATTTCAAATTTCATGCAGTGGACACTGAATCAGCAGCAACAGTAGAGCGATGAGCTTTGCTCCATATTGCTGTACATTTTACAGTTGAACTATTGTGTACCCTGCGGGCAGGACCCTTAGACATGGCATCCACTAGATACTTTGAAGCAATTAAGTTTAATGTGTGAGCTGCACACCACTGGTGTAATTTTATTCTTAAAAATAAATTATTTCTATAGATCCAGTGGTTAATTGCTGAGGTAGACCACTCCATCTTTACCTGGTTGGCCAGTAGCAAGTATTAGTTCTGAGTGCAATACACACTACCCTCCCCCTCTCTTCAGAAATCACTCAAAGACTTGCCAAAGGTATAGCAGCGGTGTGCTGATTTAGAATGAAAAATAAAAAAAGATTGAAATAATGCCTTGATATTATGTTATCATGTAATCTATAAAAAAGTAACTGTAATCCAATTATGAGTATTTTAAAATGTAATTTAATCCAATTACAAGTACTTGATTTTTTTTTTGTAATCTTATTACATAATCCAGAATACATGTAATCCGTTACTACACAGCACTGCGCATAGCGCTGTGCCTAACACGTATGAAAATATAGCCCATTCAGTAGTGTAGTCTAGGGCATACGCAGGCATATGCCGTATGCCCACCTATCTTTCTCAGGATTTGGCGTATGCCCACCTAAAATAAGTGATGATACGTATGGCCACCAGTACAAGAATAGGCTTTTGACCCAGAACTTTTTCAATCTAATAACACAATGCTGCAGCACCATTGAGTGAATTGTGTGTTTTTTATTATTATTATTTTAAAAAGTTTACAGAGATTCTCTCTGAATGTGCACAGATCTGTGAGAGCGCAACTGATGGCACTGGCAAGACAGACAGTCCGACTAAGCTGATCCATCAATCAGAACATTCATTTCAGACACGATTGGATATTTGCTAACTAATCATGTTTTCCGTTTCAGTAAGGGACGGGACATTTCCAGCATCTAATGCTAATGCACAAGCAACCCTGAAGTAACCATAATTTGTGCTGTAAATGTATTTCCCTGCTAAACGTAAATATATGTATGCCCACCTCTTCAGACACTACTACACCACTGAGCCCATTGTGTCTAAAATGTAAGTAGTGCAATATTAAATTCTTGATTGTAGAACTGATATGTAAAAGCAACAGCGATATCACTTAATTAGTGGTGATGATGAGCTGTACATACCTTAGAATCAGATATGATTGCTGTCGGGATATTTTTTGTTTTGTGGTGCAAAAATTACACACTGCACCTTTAAGTCATTTAAGAAAAGCTTTACAAATTTGCTTTAAATTTCATGTCCACCAACTGTTATAACATGTAATTCATGTTATTAATTAACTGAAGTGGACTTGACCCTTATTTGAGATTAGTTGTGGCTTTCTTTAAACAAATACTACTGTATCAAAACCTTACCTAGTTTCACTAGCTAGTATCTACAGTAAATGTAACCTGCTTAGTCTAAAGCTTTGTAAATGCAAAAATAAAGATGAGCCCTGCGTAACAAAAATTAACCCATGTTCTGTGATGGTCTAACCTCAGGTGAAATTCCTGATCTGTTGAATGAAGATGAGGTGGATTGTGTTAGGAAAGCTGTGAGGAGTGAGGTGCGGGAATCAGGTCTGCTGGACACCAACGAGAACTGCTGGAACTTTTTTATGAACCGAGTGCGACAACGACTCAAGGTCTCTGCAATGATTGGATTATTTGTTATACTTTCAATGTGATTTTGCATATCTCAGTATGCCTTCTAGGTACATAAATAAATGACACATGTATGTGTGTTTATGTGTGTAGGTTATGTTCTGCATGTCTGCGGTAGGTAACGGTTTGCATGTACGAGTGCAGCGTTTCCCAGCTCTGTTGAGCTGCACTACTCTGGACTGGTTCCAGGAGTGGCCCCTGGAGGCCCTACAGTCTGTCAGCTTGAGGTTCCTGTAGGACATCCCAGGCATTCAGGTAAATATGAGTTTCAGTCAACCAGTCAAGCAGACAAGAGACAAACCCTTCCATATGCCCTGGCCCAGCTATCAGTTTCAAATGCAGTTACTTCAACACATGAAAGGACTGTGCTCGTCAAACATTTTAACAGTCTTTGAATGTTGCAAATGGGTTTTTATAGTCTTTGTGTTTAATTATTTTCAATAATAAGCTTGATTAATAGTTACCAGGATGTAGTTTAAATTCTCTCAGTAGGCTTAGCTAAAACAGACTGCATATAATTTTACATTTCCTGGAGTTGCACGATAAAACTAAAAAGCTAAAATATTCTGTAATCATTTCAATGAGTGTTCTCTCCTCACATTTACATGTGCACCAAATTCCTCATCATTAGCTCGACTCTGAAGTGAAGACAAATGGCTGATCACATGCACAGTGAGCTCAATGACAGATGCAGTTTCTCTCTCTCTCAGCATTGTTATTTTCCCTGCACCAGTGGAACGATCACTAAGCAGGATCATTTATGCTAATAACGCAACAGTGATTAATACACACAGACTGACCCTCAGAGAAGCCACAGCTGTTTCAGCCAGACTGTATGTGTGTGTTGAGAGTTTGTATTTTGGGGTGTGTGAGTGAGTGAGTGAGTATGTGATGTGTTGACTCATGACCAGCTGTAAGTTTGTGTATTTCTCTCAGTATTAGGCCACAATACTGGAGTAGTGAATTTAGGGCTGTCAAACAATATTTTCATAGTTAACTAGGATTCTTTAAAACACAGTCAGTGTTAAAGTTGCTATTTAAGGAAAGAAAAGTAAATAATAGGCCTTTATGTAATTATTATGTGTGGCATTTGTGTGGCTAAAACTATGAAATTTATGCAACGATGCTCTTTATTACTACATTTTACCATCCAAAGACTATTACAAAGGAAAAAAGAAAAAGAATCCCACACACTACCATCCAAAGACTATACATGACTTTCCAGTCAGTTTTAAGAAATCACGTTGTACAGAATAAAATGTTATATTATGAATTGAATAAATAGGTTTACAGCATTTAAAAAACAAATGCAATATATATGTATATGTGTGTGTGTGTGTGTGTGTGTGTGTGTGTGTGTGTGTGTGTGTGTGTAATCACATCTCAGTTCGTTAACTTTGACAGCCCTAATTTAATTGCCACTCTGAGAAGTATAATGTCATTATACATTTGAATAAACTTTTAAGTAAACTATTCCAATCTCAGTACACAATGTGAGTAAAACGTATTACATAAGTTGTGCTACATTTTTAGCATGTGCATCATTTTTAGCGTAATGTATTTGTAATTGTAAAAAGCAGAACAGCATAAAAGTGTTTAATGTCGTACACAATAACCCTGACCTTTGAGAGTAAGAGATCGATAGATTATTTAACATGCATCTAAACTCAATACCCTCTTTATCAAATAGCATTATGTCAGATGTTCATTTATAACAGTCTTTTGCCAGCCAGTTACATGTACATGTTTTATTGCTTTTCAGTGAATTATGATCTGTGTTCTTGCATCTTTTAAAGTGCATTTGCCTTTGCATGAATTGATCTTTAACAGTCTGATAAATGAGTCAGTCATCAGAGAGCAGAACTCATCATAAATAACCAACAAACAAAACACAACGCATCTCTGAAAGTTAGAAGCCACGTGATATAAACACTCACCCTGCTTTATACGCTCTGTGTCACCAAATATGGGCTATTATTTTCCAGTTTAATCTTCGCCCCTGGCTTCCAGCACCTAAATTTCAGATTGAGTAAGTCCAAAAGCAGGCAAAAACATACAAACTTGGAGATGAATTCAGGATTTATGAAGATGATATTTCAGGGTCTGTGACAGGTGAGGATGTTAAAGAGCGTTTAATCCGTACAGGTCCTTCTCTTACCCTCTTTCCTTTTTACTCGTCTTTACAGCCGGCTGTTCGGGAATCCATCAGTCTTATCATGGCCCATACTCATGTGAGCTTCAAACAGGTTAGTGAGCGTTTCTGCTGCAATGAGAGGAGGCACAACTACAGCACTCCCAAGAGCTTCCTGGAGCAGCTGAGACTTTACGAGAGTCTGCTGGGAAAGAGAGAGAGGGAGCTACAGCTGAGACACGGCAGGCTTCAGTCTGGCCTTCATAAACTCAAGACAACTGCTTCTCAGGTTTGTACAGCTCATCGGCATCCACAGAGTTCATAACAGGCCCGTGTAGCCTTCTCAAGGCTGGAACTAAGGATATGCGAGGGAAAGTACAGTAGTTCCTGCAAGTAAATACAGCATGCTAAAGATGAATGCCAAAACTCAGCGAAGGTTGAGGGACTCGTAAACCTTGAGTCTGAAAGTGCTGATGATTGCTTGCCTTTGTGATATAGGGTTTAGTATTCAAATGTTGCAGAGGTTTTTATCTGATAATGGGTTCTAGATTAAAAAGATCAAGTTGCTTTTACTACTTTCAGCAAGTCGTAAAAGCTGTTTGTGAGGTCTTGCAGAGTTTCATTTAGATTTTGAGATTAAATTTGACCCGTGTTTGATGAAAGTTTTCTAAACAGTTATATGATTGAAATGTGACATTTTAGCTGTTTTACATAGAGTGGGGTCCAAAAGTGTGACACCACATTGAATATTGAATTTAAGTTTGGAAATAAATTGAAAATTGTATGATTTTGAAAAATTGTTTTTGACTTCATTAGTTTAAATGAAGAAATATTTAAGATTCTGCAGTATAGGTCACTAATCAAATAAGCTAATTTTGTGATGTTGATCGTGTTAACTCCTTTATACAAACATGGTAAAATTTTCATGTTCCCAATGAGGCACACAAAATACTCTTAAGAAAACATTCTCGAACAATGCTGGATGACATGGATTATCAGATTTTGCACAAATTTGTGGATTCCATGCCAGCTCAAGTGCATGCTGTCATTACAGCCAATTGGTGCTTTCAATTTTCAATTAATCTTTTTACTGAAGTTATGCTAATAATATAATTTGAAATAAGAATTTTTCATTAAATCATAAAAATGCAAAATAGAAGCATTTTCACTAGTGGTCTCCACTTCTTGATCTCACTGAACCCATTTAATCCCACTGGTTACATGTGACTGAAATTTTGTTTGAAATCTGAAAGGTCTAAAAAGAGTTGTTGATCTGTTTTACACAGAGTTGTAAATGATAAATGTCAATGCAGACATTTTTACATGCAGTAGGTACATGCAGTCAGAAAATACAGAGCCACTTTTTTTGAATAGGCGACTGATTGACTCCAATTATAAAATTGCAGATTTTGAAGTATTGATACGACAAATGAAACAAAGTAAAATTAAAAATAAAAATGCATTTGTTTTTGGTTTATCATGTCCTTTTCCCCCCACAATTGCCCGTTAGCAAAATAAATAAAAAAAAATAAATAAATAAAAAAATTTAACAAATTAAAAAATTTGTTTAAAATATTCTATTTGGTCCTATTGAACAACTAGGCAAAATTTTGACTCTGTAGTCTCCCACTGGTTAAAATTGGGACCAAGAATAAATCTCAAACTTTCACTAACTTTTAAATATTTTTTTAAAGGCATACAGTTTGTTTCATTGGGCTATTCAAAGAGTAAAAAATGTGTCCAATCAGCTGGGATTAAATGGATTAGGTATTGTTGTCATTACTGTATAGTTGAACAGAGCATAACTGTACACTGCATTAGTCAGGGCTTATGGAAGATATTTATGAATAGCTCTGAGAAGACCATATACTAAGTGTAAACATATACAATACTACATTCACAATAGGTGGAGGATCTAACAGTCAAGCTGAACGCACAGGAAGTGGAGCGGACACTGAAGAACCAGGCCACTGAAGCTCTCATGACCAGGATTGGCCTGCAGACAGAGAGAGTGAGCCAGAAGAGAAAGGATGCTGACCTAGAGGACCAAAAGGTAGAGGAACTTTGTAAAGGATCTGAGGTGTATCTTTACTGAATTTCAAGATGGTACTTTAATGTGTAACGATGCTGGCTGCTGGCAATGACGAAGACGATGATGAAGTGTAGAGAACCCAAGTGCAATTTATTTACAAACGTGATAACCTATAACCCTAACTACAAATGTGAAATATAAAACATAAACATGAACTTGACTATGACTTAAAACTTGACATAACCATAACCTGGCTTGACTTGGCTAGCACAAAACACATCCACATACATTCAATACTTGACAATTGACAATGGCAAACACGAGGGCTTAAATACTAGACATGGGAGAACAAGAACCAATGAACAAACAGAACTGATAACAAGCTAATTAAACAATCAACCAGTGAAAACATGACACATGAACATGGAGGGAAAACATGAAATCACATGACAAGGGAACAGGAACTAAACTTTTCCAAATAAAAGACATGAATCAACAAAATACACATGGCATAATGTTTCTCCCTCACTGTTAAGACTGCATATTCATCTGCTGGTAGCTGCCATTCAAGCTGAGGTGTCTCGTAGACTGAGAGACTGTTAAAGTGATCTGGCTAAAGCCGAACCTGCTTTGGAGGCTGCTACAGCTGCTCTCCAAACACTCAACAAGGTATTACTTTCTCAACTTTGTATAAAGAATATCTTGGTGTTTTATGATTTGCATTCAGAAATCCCAAACTAAATACTGAATTGTTTCTAACTCACATAAATGGTGCTTACTAAGCCATCAGGATTACTATTGCTTTATTGCTTTGAACCAACCCTTAACCTAATATTTAAACTTCAGTGTGTACAGTAACTTGTCCCACACAGTTTGAAATCTTCTTGATTGATGAGGAGAGGTTTTCTAATACTTTTCAAAGTGATGAGGCTTATTTTTACCTGCCAGTTGATAAAACAAGTAAAAATCCCATTGACTTGCAATGAAGGGACAGAGACTTGGGGGTTTGCTCTTTTGACTTGGGCTTGTAAGCAACCACCCAGAACACCCTACCAACTGCATTGCAGTGCCCTGGTAACCACTCACAACACCCAAGCATCGTGGCGGGGATTTTAGTGTAAACACCGCTCACAAAATTTTGTTTAGCTGATGCTTTTATTCAGAGCAGAAAATTGATTAGAGTATCAGTACAGTACAGGGTCCTGTATTGCCACTTGAGGGGTTTGACACAAGTTGTTAGAGTAATACAAGATTAGAAGTGAGCAGTTTTGGACTCATCAAAGATCTTTTAATTTCTTTCACCTTTGTTACTTTCAGGTAAATCCGACAGAGTTAAAGACGTTTCCCAATCCCACGGAGGTTGTGATGAACGTCACCGCTGCTGTGCTGTTGGCTCCATGCAGACAAATTCCAAAAGACTGTGGGTGGAAGGCCGCCAGAGTCTTCATGGACAAGGTAAAGGTGTTGCTATGACAACAATACACCCATGCCCCTGCTCTGTCTGATTCATCCTGGTGCAATCCACAACCAGGCCTTGACCTGCAGACCCCACTAACCTAGTGCAGTGCCATGAATACACTACATTATGAAAGTACTTCTGTGGAAGAGAATATTAAATACATGTCAGATGAGATGGAAATGGAAATACGGAAATTACGATGTTTATGTTTCTGTATTATTTACAGTAAATGTATTGATTGAGTGAAGTGAACTCTTCTTCTTTAGGTTGATGACTTTCTTCAGGCGTTGATTTCTTTTGATAAGAGCACATCGTGTCTGAGCATCGTGAAACAGGAATACATAAGAAAGCCTGAGTTCCATCCCGACTATGTCTGGACTAGGTCCTATGCAGCAGCAGGACTTTGTGCTTGGGCCATCAACATAGTGCACTACTATGAGGTAAGGGAGTGTGACATATATGAGACTATAAATGAACAAAAATGTTTAAAATATTAATATTAATGCAATTCAAAATCATTGTAATTAACAAATAATTAATTTTAGAATTTCTTGGGTGATATTTTGGAAATATTTGGCAATAACTTTGAGCCAATGAAGTGTTTTTTGTTGTTGTTTTTTTTTACCTTGAAAGCGACACATATTACTTTCAAGAAATAATCTTTTTTTTATGTGACCGTGGAGTAAATAGACTGTATTGTTGGGTTTTTCCAGCATCTGGCTCTGGCTCAAGCCAATATTGAACTAGAAGCTGCTACCACAAAACTCATCAGTGTTAGAAAGAAACGTCTTGGTTACTGTTGTAACCTCTCGTTCCCTCCATCGTGTCGATGTAGTGACACTAGGGGTTGCTCTTGGGAGCCCCAAACACCTCTGATCTTTGAGAAAAGACCAATAAGAATTGGTGAGTGGAATTTGCATGCCACTCCCCCGGACATATGGGTATAAAAGGAGCTGGCTCGCAACCACTCATTCAGGTTTTGTGCTGAGGAGCCGAGACAGGGTCCCGGACATTTCAGCGGGTAGTACAGCGTTGTGGCAAGAAGGACACAACATCTCGTTCCCTCCATCAGGGAATGGAGGTTACAACAGTAACCAAGACGTTCCCTATCTGTCACTCACTCGAAGTTGTGTCGATGTAGTGACACTAGGGGTCCCTATACAAAACGCCACAACTAGCTGAACTGTGTTACGTAGACTGCTGATGCAGGTGCAAGCAAGCTGATGCGTGCATAATAGCAGGTGCACCGGTCTGCACTTAGCCTCCCCCAATGCCCCAAAAGACGTCGTGTAGTTCCCCACATCCCTGGGGGGGGAAGAGACATAACTAGTATGGGAGCAGGCCGCACCAGCCGCGGCCTTTTCTCACTATGTTTTTTTCTCTCCTCAGAATTTCTAGATTTGGCTGAGGCCATCTAACGCTATTATCTGCACTGCGTTATTATTCTTTTCCCTTCCTATTCTTTCAGGGAGAAACGACACCAAGGAGATCCTTCGGGCAGGATGTGGGTTACGAGCAGCACATGGAAGAGGCGCAGTGGTAGGTCCTGCGGAAAATACATCACAGGAGGCTACCGGAGGTGTGGAGCACCTACCCCAGTACACGTACTGGGTCTGGCTAGGAATTCCTCCGCTGAATTCGCCAGCCACAGGGCTAGGGAGGAAAGACACTCAGGGTTCGCAGACTTGAGAAAAGAGCGCACGTCTTCGCCTCACGGAGGGGAAAGGCGCTGTATGCAAGTGATACACCCGGCCAGCTGTTCCACACACTTACCTGTTCGTACCTTACAATACACGGGACGAAACCAGCTCAACCTGGAGATTTTTAAATCTCGCGAAGGTATTGGGTGTTGCCCAGCCCGCTGCCCTGCAGATGTCTGCTAGAGAAGTGCCATTGGCCAGTGCCCACAAGGATGCCACACTCCTCATAGAGTGTGCTCATATTCCCAAAGGGGCAGGCATGGCCTGGGCCTGGTATGCCAGCACGATGGCATCCACGATCCAGTGGGCAAGCCTCTGTTTGGAGAAAGTGTTCAGACAAAGAGCTGCTCAGAGCATCTAAAGCTCTGCATGCGTTCCAAGTAGGTGCGCAAAGCACGCACCGGACACAGCAACGATAAGGCTGGGTCTGCCTCCTCCCGGGGCAGCACTTGCAGGCTCACCACCTGATCCCTAAAAGGGGTCGTGGGAACGATGGGCACATAGCCCGGTCGGGGTCTCAGGACCACGTGAGAGTCTTCCGGACCGAACTCCAGGCAGGTGTCACTGACAGAGAACGCCTGCAGGTTCCCAACCCTCTTGATGGAGGTGAGTGCGGTCACAAGGGCCATCTTCAAGGAGAGGGCTTTCAGCTCGACTGACTCTAGAGGCTCAAACAGGGCTCTCCGAAGGCCCAGGAGGACCACAGAGAGATCCCATTAGGGGAAGAGGCGCAGCCTAGGAGGATTCAGCCTCCTTGTGCCTCTCAGGAACCTGATGATCAGGTCATGCCTCCCTAGGGACTTACCCTCCACTGTGTCGTGGTGTGCCGCTATGGCGGCCACAAACACCTTCAAGGTGGAGGCGAACAACCGCTCCTCCAGCCTCTCCTGCAGGAAGGAAAGCACTGACCTGACTGCGCATCTCTGGGGGTCTTCACCTCGGGAAGAACACCAATTCATGAACAAATGTCACTTCAGGGCATATAGCTGCCTCGTAGACCACTTAGGTCTTCCGCGTCCCGTCCAAGGGCCAGACATGGAGGTTCCAGAGGTCTGGGCACGGGTGCCAGATGGTGCCCCGTCCCTGAGAAAGAAGGTCCTTCCACAGGGGAATTTGTCAGGGAGGGGCTGTCGTGAGGAGCGTGAGGTACGAGAACCAGGTCTGGGTGGGCCAGTACAGCGCCACGAGGATGACCTTTTCCTCATCCTCCCTGACCTTGCACAAGGTCTGTGCAAGTAGGCTCACTGGGGTGAATGCATACTTGCGTAGCCCCTGGGGCCAGCTGTGTGCCAACACATCTGTCCCAAGGAGAGCCCCCGTCAGGGAATACCAGAGCGGGCAATGGGAGGATTCCCGGGAAGCAAACAGGTCTACCTGTGCCTTGCCGAATCGACTCCAAATCAGCTGGACCACCTGGGGGTGGAGTCTCCGCTCTCCCCTGAGCGTCACCTGCCACGACAGCGTGTCCGCTGTGGCATTGATGTTGCCCGGTATGGGAGTGGCCCGCAGCGACCTCAGTCACTGCTGACTCCAGAAGAGGAGACGGCGGGCGAGTTGCGACATGCTACGTGAGCGTAAGCCACCTTGGTGGTTTATATATGCTACCGTCGCTGTGTTGTCCATCTGGACTAACACGTGCTTGCCCTGGATCAATGGCAAAAGCCTCCGCAGGGCGAGCAGTACTGCCAGCAACTCTAGGCAGTTGATATGCCAGCACAGTCGCGGTCCTGTCCAGGAACCGGCGGCTGCGTGCCCGTTGCACACGCCACCCCAGCCTAGCTTGGAGGCGTCTTTCTTGACCACGACATGCCTGGACACTTGCTGTAGGGGAACCCCTGCCTGCAGAAATGCAAGGTCTGACCAAGGGCTGAACAAGTGGCAGCAGATCAGCGTGATGGCCATGCAATGTGTGCCGTGGTGCCATGCCCATCTCGGGACTCGAGTCTGAAGCCAGTGCTGAAGCAGTCTCATATGCATCAACCCGAGTGGTGTGACCGCCGCCGAGGATGCCATATGCCCCAGGAGCTTCTGAAAGTTTTTCAGTGGAACCGCTGTTCTCCGCATGAATGATTTCAGGCAGTTCAGAACTGACTGCGCGCACTCGTGAGGCACGATATCATCGAGACTGAGTCAAACTCCATGCTGAGAAAAGAGATGCTCTGAACCAGGGAGAGCTTGCTCTTTTCCCAGTTGACCCAAAGCCCCAAACGGCTGAGGTGCCTGAGCACCAGGTCCCTGTGCGCACACAACAGGTCTCGAGAGTGAGCTAAAATCAGCCAGTCGTCGAGGTAGTTGAGGATGCAAACACCCACTTCCTTTAGCGGGAAAAGGTGGCAGCCCAGTCGAGTCCTCAGCGTCCGACATCACCAACGTGCTCCCCTATGCTGCTATCGAAACCTCATCCATCTCATGAGCTCTGAAAGAGACATTAGGCTGGCACTGAGGTGAGCTGCCTTTCTCATCCCAGAACTGGACCGGTGCAAACGAGCGTGCTGGGGAATGGGTGGTCCGCGGGGGATTACCCATTTCTCTTCATTCATTTTAATATTCATATAATGTTATTTTACTGTATGGTACAATGATACCCATTGGGAACAATTACCCATTGGAGCCCCCAAATTGCCTCCAGCGTCAACCAACCCGGCCTCGTACCCGTAGGTAGAAGGCCTGGCGTGGGGGGCGGCTGGAGTGGCTTTCCCCCAGAAGAAGGAAAGCCGCGACCGCAACGTTGCCATGGTCATGTTCTCGCAATGAAATGCGCCGTATATCCAACAGCATACGCTTCTTAAGAGGTGAATGGACCGGCAGTGAAATTCAGCTAGTGAGAATCGGAGACTCGGCTCCGAAGAAAATATCTGAATGAGTGTTGCGAGCCAGCTCCTTTTATACCAGTATGTCCGAGGGAGTGGCATGCAAATTCCACTCGCCAATTCTCACTGGCCTTTTCTCAAAGATCAGAGGTGTTTGGGGCTCCCAAGAGCGACCCCTAGTGTCAGTACATCGACACAACGTCGAGTGAGTGACAGATAGGGAACTGGAAGTAAGTGAAATGTACAAATATTTGTTTTTATATATATATATATATATATATATATATATATATATATATATATATATATATATATATATATAATTTTTATTTATTTATTTATTTTTTTGAAAAAAAAAAAGGCCAATGCCACACCATCATACTTAGCCACTATTTAAAGCAGTGCATCTGCATATTTCAATCGCTATCTGTCTGTAAATGTGATATGTGTTTTATTTACTGAAACTATTACAATTGAGTGTCCTCTAAAAATAACAGACAGCAGCCCCCAAAAGTATCTGAACACTTCCGGACAGTTTTAAGTCACACTCAAAAAATATGTATACGTTTGTTTGCATTAGAAAACAAAAACATCAAACCAGGTGTCATCTGCAAATAAATTATGCTAGGACTTTTCACAAAACTAACTTTACTTTTCTTTGCCATTTTGTTTATTTCTTTAATCAACTGTTCCTAAGGTGATTTTTAGGGGATGTATGATGTAAGTTCCCCTCAAGTTCACATAGGTGTCCTAGCGGAGTCACATTCACTACAGACATTTTCCACAAGGTTTGAAAACCAGAGAATGTCCAAATACTTTTTGTCATAAAATTGAGCAATATATGTAATGTTTTATATTTATTTTAAATCTAAGAAACTACTTGTTGTGAAATGTTTTGCCTGAAAATTGTGTTTGTGCTACCTCTTTAAAAAATATTTTTGAAAATCATGCTTTATTATGTGGATCAACTATACATGTATAACTAACAATTTTAAGGCAATAGACCATCCATACACCATATCTTTTACTGAATACTGCATGTGAGACATATGTATTTTAGTAAAACAAAGTAGTAGTGGTGTGAATTGCATGCTATGCGATTATGGCTGCTTTGTGCTGACAGGATCTGGACAGGCACATGCAAAGCCTAACAGCTCAGTTTGAGAGGGTGGCAGCTGAGAAGCTACACTGCCAGGAGGAAATGACATGCACCAGCCAGACCACTGAGCTGGCCAATCGGCTGGTGGGAGGCCTGCAGGTACCGGCTGACTGTGAGAGGCGAGAATCCTGGGCTAGGAGACTAGACTACACCAACAGACCTAATCACAACATGAGCTTGGCTTCATTCAAAGGGGAGGCGGCCATGGCGTAAATGTTTGGCCAGACGCTGAGATTGAGAGGTCGGAAGAAAGGGGTGCACCAAATGCACCATTGATTTGGGCAGGGGGCTAGATGGATGTAGGCCAGTTCGGGACAGCGAAAAAGAAGGGCACATTTTCGTCTGCTGTCTATTTTGTTCTGAATGTGGCTCACATACTGGTCAGGATAATTGGATTATGACAGAAAAACTGGATTTGTGTGTATTTTTCTCAAGCTAACTTTAAATCATGGAAAAGCTATTGGTTTTAGGTACAGATGCCATTGTTGAATTGTGCTAATTGCAGTCGGTCATGATTAATTCATTCCTGTGATGTGCATAGAATGGGGGAAGCAGGGGCACGAGCCCCTGCCCCTTTCGATCACAAATCTAAAGGTGCCATTTTGGTCATCCGGAAAAAGGATGGAAATTGTAATAATTAAATTAAATTAGTTAAATAAAACTCCATTAAAATCTCGTAATATTCGCACAATAACAGAAATAATGTGTTGTAAATCACGGGTGAATTAATGAAAATTAAGTGGAGATGCCTTTAGCAACACGCTCTACAGCAGATCATGGCGGATTCCAGTCGCAAGTGATCCTCCCTATATGCCCTACTCACTCCGAAGTGCAGAGACCTTGAAGTGGGTACTCTGAAGGAAACGTAGCATTACTGTATGAATGTACCCTTCACTAACAGTCCTGTGGAAGGGCCCTTCGAGAAAAGATTAATTTTCTCACTTTCGTTTTGAACAAGTTTTCCAGTGGCATCCCCTCCCGCAGCAGTGCCCTTCAATTGAGCAATAAATGCAGTTTGGGATTCACCCCAGAACATTGAATTGCCTTTACCTCAGACAAGATCAGATAAAAAGTCCACTCCATGTAGTTAATCAAAAGAATTGATTGCTAACGCATTTCCAACATCGCACACCTGCAGTGTAGACAGATTTATTCATTAAATTGGGATAGAAAATATGGCTTTTTATAGAAAACTGCCATTAACGGAAAGAGCTGTCTGACTTTGACAAAGCCAGTTTGGTTTTTATTGAAACTAATAAGCCATTCGATCACTTTTAGAAACATACCATGGTATTACCATTTTACATGTAGACTACCATGATAACCATTCAAAACCATGGTACCATCATGACACCATCGTTGTACCATACAGTAAACATTATATGAATATTAAAATGAATGAAGAGAAAGTAATATAAGAAGTGTCAGTTATATAAAGAGGATGATGAGGTCAGAGTGGAAGCAGGAGAGATGACATGATAAAGTGAGGAAGCAGAGATGAGAGAAAATGAAGAGACAAGAAAAACATTAGAGCCCTATAACAAAAAGAGACACTGTGCTGTTACCAGGGAAATACCATGGTACTGAATGATTATTATATTCATTGATGATACTGTCATGGTGCACCAAAGTACTTTAAAAAATACCATGGTTTTACTATAACACATGTCATAAATATGGGGTTATCACAGGCCATGTCTGAAAATAAATAAATAAACAAGTGTAATACCATGGTGCTTTCTGTGAGAAATATAATAGAATAGGCTATTACTTGTGATAAAGGAAAAAATAAAAAAATTATGTACAGTATAGAATACAAGAAAAATGCTTAAAAATCAAAGAAATTAATTAAGAATATATAATTACTACTCATTAAAAGAAATACTAAATCAGTGCCCAGCTCTGTTTAAAATATAAACAGCTTTTATAAGGTTACTGATACTGGAGTCACTGGAGTACTTTTAATTTTTTTAGGGGTATTTATTTTTTTATGTTAAAAAAAATTAAAGGAGTGCTCCTTTGCCTTTCTCTTTTTTTCACTGTAGCATTGATAATATATATCCCTGTGGAATTATCTAAAATCGTTAGCACTGTAAATGCATAAAATGAATGTAATGTTTCTTATAGTGCTTTTCTTTAAACTGTTCGACTTTCATATTTGGAGAAATGAATAGGGATACAATAGGACAGCTTGTCTTTTAAACATATCAAGACAAATTATTTGTCTTTATGCCATTCACCTGGAAGCAATAGTGTTTAGACTAATAAATCAGCCCGTCTATATGTAATCATTAACTTACCTCAAAGCCTTAACAGCTGTTGGAAATTAGAAATGCTTCACCCAGGACTGATTGATATTCCAAGCAATCCATAATGCATTAGGATAAAATTATAGTGATTTTTAACTGTCTGAGAATTTATTATGCGACATGTTCTGGAAGCTCGGCCCCTGCAAAGGCAATGTCAGAAAAGATTTATCGTTACAGGAGCATCTCTGCGATATTATTGAAGTCTTAAATGAGCGCTAAATTGATGCTAAGTGAAAATGTAACTAAACTTTTAGAGGCAGTTTTGAATTGCGACCGTGTACATTACGTTCTGTCAGTGTTTACAATCAGTTGGGAGGACAAAGACAGCAGGCCTAAGATTGAGTTTTTTTCTGGGCCTGAAGGCTAGATTTGAGGTCACCACAAGGTTTTTTTTTTGTTTTTTTTTTTGCTTTTTTATCTCTTCTCCTTTGCTCCGTTTCATTCACTTTGTCTAGGTATTACTCCTGTGAATTTCACAACACCTGTCAAGAACATGTCCGGGTCACATTTCAACCCAAAATCATGAGAAAGAAATAAGAAATTATTTTCTATAAAAAATTAAGTCTATTTTTAGGTTTTGTGATATTGTTTTCATTTGACACATATTTTTCTCTCTAATTCTAATTTCTATAATGCAAAAATATTGATGTATTATTTAAATTGTGATTTTTTTATTTGTTGTAATTTTTAAAATATGCTTTGATTTATGAAATTTAAAAATAATCAGTGTTTCACAGTATTTTTGTACTGTTATACTGTCAAAAAATAGCTTATAACAATCCTTGTGAAAAGAAATTGTGTGCTTAATTGCCATTAAAATCATGTCATAATACAAAAAATCTTAATAATCCTAAATAGGGGTGTGCAGCTAAGCCATTATCTGTATTTGTATCTGTATCTGTTCATATGACAAAATTATCTGTATCTGTCCCGGGTGTGGGCGGAGCTTAAACCGGAAATGCGTCAAAATAAAATGAAATGCCCATTTTTAAATGTTACTCTTACATTTATAGTTTTTATGAATAAAATATGCCTTGTATATGGCTTTTCATAATAATAGCATAATAATAATAATTATTATTATTATTATTATTATTATACAACTATTATTTTAAAAAATATATAATTGTATTCTTTTTTTTTTTTTTTCCTTTCCAGATGAAGCTGAATTTGTAGGCTATGGAACTGTGGAATATGTTGTTTACTGTGGTTTCTCCTGGTATTTCAGATATTAATATCTGCTTGAAACAGAATTTTCGTTTTTCTGTGCATGTATAACAACATTATTCTGGAGGCAAGAGGTGTCAAGCAAAATGTGAAATGTCAAGCACACATTTTGCAGTGACTACTAAATACAAATATACAAACATTAAAAGAAATTAAAATAAAATTAATATAGCCTACAAACAGGTGAAAGTCCCTTAAGTCTATCAGGAATTTTTACAATAGGACACTTTATTAATAATAATATTAATAATGTTACATTTATATAGCGCCTTACCAGAGTTCAAGAACACTTAACATTCTCAAATTTAGCACAGTTTAAAGAAGAAGACATAAAAAGAGTTTCAGTTTCTTCATATTACATAAGGAGGAATATTCCTAATAGATGAATACTCTATGGAGCATTTAAACCTTTATGGACCATTTTAACTTTTTTTCGGAATAAAGTCTTAACCAGGGATGTAAAAAGTACTCAGAAATTATACTAAAGTGAAAGTATGGATACTGAGTGAAAATTTTTCTCAATTAAAAGTCCAAGTATCTAGCCAAAAACATACTTGAGTGAAAATAAAAAAGTATTCACATTAAATTGTACTTAAGTATTAAAAAACTAACTTTTCCTAGCTAGAATAAAATCAAGACAGGAGATTGTGTGAGAGAGGATGTTGTTAAATTCGATTGGTTTATGTCGCCTTTTTACTATCTCCAACAACTGACATATTTCTCCCCCAGTGGCATTCACTACCTGGTCAAAGAATCATATTACAATAACGACATTTTGTGACCTGTTGTACGTAACATGGCAGTTTCCATGTGGAATGAACACTAGAGGTGGTAACACAACAATGACTTTTATCCCCTTTCACACATATCATGAGTCAAATGGCAGATTATCAGTTCATAAACACTTCATTTTTGCTCTTTTCCTCACACAATGCTATCTCATGACATCTAAACACTTATACTATAGCACATGACTCATTTTAGCATTTGCATTACAAAACCAACTAAATTTACTAGCTTGTTTAAGTGTAATCAAATTGCACGGAAGCTCAACTGATAGAGTGTTGCATATGCGATACAAAGGACTGGGGAATGAGTCCTGAAGAGTCTACACGTGAGCCGAAAGTGTTATAGAAGCACCACAAACTGACATGGTTGCTTCAGAAATTGTGTTTTTCATCTCACATTTGCTTTTTATGACACTATCTGTTACATTTAGGGTTAAGGTTTTGGGTAGAGAGATTTTATTTAATTTTTTTCTCTCCCCAATTTGGAATGCCCAATTCTCAGTGCGCTCTTAGTCATTGTGGTGGCATAGTACCTCGCCTCAATCCGGGTAGTGGAGGACGAATCTCAGTTGCCTCCACATCTGAGACTGTCAATCTGCACATCTTATCACATGATGTGTTGAGCGCATTACCGCGGAGACGTAGCGCGTGTGGAGGCCCACACTATTCTCCATGGCATCCACGCACAACTCACCATGCGCCCCACGGAGAGCGAGAACCACATTATAGCGACCACGAGGAGGTTATTCCATGTGACTCTACCCTCCCTAGCAACCAGGCCAATTTGATTGCTTAGGAGACCTGGCTGAGTCACTCAGCATGCCCTGGATTTGAACTCGTGACTCCAGGGGTGGTAGTCAGTGTCAATACTCGCTGAACTACCCAGGCCCCCGAGAGGTTGGTTTTGTTGACTAAAAACTCGATAGAATATTAACCTTAAAAACCATATCTGTTCGGGAGAACATTTCACTCACTTTTAGCGCCAGTCAATGGACATTTCACTCTGAACTGCCCTAAAAAGTGTAATGAACCACATAATTTTATTTAGCAAAAATGCTGCCACAGTCCTGCAATGTTCGTTGCATGGGAGAAGGCATGCACGAAATGCTGAGCACCCAGCATCTTGAGACGTAGAGAAAGATTAAAAAAATAAAATAAATGAAGCTTTGAAGAAAGTTAGTAATGTTTTTGGTTTTGTGAGGTTTTCTACCAAACCTTGCTGTTGAGCAGATGGATGAATTCAGTAAAATTTATAATTAATATTTACTCTGATTCCATTGTTTTCATTATCATTATTATTATCATTTCTGGATTTATGGTTATTATTATATTTAATAGTTGCCTAACAACAACAATAATAATTCAGCAAATAGGGAGTAGAAATTAATAGATATGTTTTAAATATGAAGGCAAGTGTAGAAATAAATGACATGTACACATTTAATTACAAAAGCCTTTTGTTATTTTATATATTTGCAACGTGAATAATAATTTTTTTTCTTCATAACTGTCCAATCTGTAGAAGTAACAGGTGTTCAGAATAAAGTTTAGGACAAAAACTGTCAGTGTTTCTCACTTTGTGCTTTGTTTTGAATGAATAAATCACATTCAGTCGGGCGGTCACATACAGTCTAGGAGCACAAATATTTCAACGTATCAGAAGCATAAATCATATCCGAAATTCCGCCTGTGCAGAAGGTTGGAACTTCACACAGCCGCCGTGTGACACTCCATTTGAAATGACTGACCTGTGGTCTGTCATCTGTCATTAGATGGATGCAGTGAAAAGTTGGCTTCAGTCCAGTAAGATGAAATAAAATGATCTGCAAAAATGTAGTGAGTACTTTTCATGTTTAAATAAATTTGTAAAGAGTAAAAAGTACTATTTTTTTCTTTGGAAATGTAATTAAGTAAAAGTACAATTATTCTGTTTAAATTGCACTAAAGTACAAATGCCCAAAAATAATACTCAACAATAATACTTTAGTATTTTTACTAAATTACTTTACACCCCTGGTCTTAACCAGTTAATAACCTTAATTGCTGATGTGGATATAAATGTGGTCCACTTTAAGAGATGGATAGACAGGCTCCGATGTGAAATCATCACTTCAGGTCAGGAATTTAACATCGCGCTCAGATATAGGCTATAAATTAATTAAAGGGAATCATTATGTGTGAATCGTGTGATACATTAACAGACATTTCAAGAAGTGGAAAGTGTATAGGATGTCGTATATTAGTTCATGTTTCACTTGATATGCTCCATACGCACACAATTTACAGAAACCGCAAGTGGAGTCGAGACCGCGACCATCCGATCTGAAATCACACCGTGCGCATTTTCATTCATAAGGTTTACACTTTAGAAATATTGGCTGCACAGATTCATGAAGTCGTTGTAATTTTGGATATGTTTATTTAAAATGTCGCTTTGTCCTTGTGCTTTTTGTATAATCAGTCATATAAATATTTTTTATATTATTTGGATGAATCCGTTATTCCTTTTGAAGTCATTATTCGTATTCGAATAAGGTATTCGCTTCAGGCACATCCCTAGTTCACAGTTAGCAGACTTTATTTTTTAAACCTACATAGAGCTGTTCATACAGGATGTGTTCTTTCTTTCAAAAACAGCTAGACAGTGCACAACAAAATGGAACAAAATGCAGGGATCTCAAGATGTGTTTTTTTGTTAAGGTGCTTTTAACACTTTATCTTAAAAACAGGCCACTTATGATGTGAAAAAAATGGACAAAGACGTCTGCCTGACTCAAATGTAGGCTACACAGACCGACAATTGACAAACAGAATGCGATAACATGTTCTGAGTGAATGTTCCCTAAGTTTACCTTGGAGAGACTGACAAAATTGATTGTAAAACAGATCACTGTGTAATGAAGGCCACAATATGACATTAAAACTGACAATATATTGACATCTAAAGCCACTTTTTGAAATGTTTATTCAATGCTTTCTCAGACTGCCACAGGAATTTAATGCCTTTGAATTATCTTAATATAGGGGCTTTTCTCAGCAGCTATTGATATTGAGCTAATTTATTCTATTTTATTATCAGAACATCATGTAATTAATTAATTAATTGGCAGCCATATTTATTCTGCATTGTAGCTTTTGCCAACTCTTTTGTATCTCTTGTCAAGGTTACAAGTTTTTTGGATCAGTTTTTTCTCCTGAGCAGTCTACTGTAAAATCCTGTTACTGTAAAACTGTGTCTGCACTCCAGTGGAGCATTGAACTGAATAGCATCACTGTCTGTCTTCCTCTCCTCACACCTCTTGATCCAGACTGCTATCCCACTGACAGACGGTCTGGACCCTGTACTTACGCTGACTGATCAGGCCACGGTGGCAACCTGGCAGAACCAGGGCCTGCCAGCTGATCGGTTGTCTGTTGAAAATGCAGCCAACCTGAGGACGAGCCAGTGCTGGCTTCTGCTAGTGGATCCTCAGCAGCAAGCCAGCAAGTGGATCAGAAACCTATACAGGCCCAACTTGAGGGTGCTGCAGTATGGCCAAAGAGGGTAAAGTGTTAAAAGGCGTTTTCAGGTCTATACCTCTTTTGGTTTGTTCCAAATAAGGGGCTAAAATTGTTTTGATGTTGCATTTTCTAGTTGTAAAATTTCCGTCATGGTTATATTTATTCGTCATTGGTTGCTTTTGCATTTTTTCTACATTGAAAAGTGCCTGTTCTCACGGTCACGTAGCACTCTCTCTCTCCCTATCTCTAGGGAGAGAGAGAGAGAGCGCTACATGACCTATTTCAGTCAGACTTAAACCATAATTCATCTTTTTAAATACCAGTTTAACATTTTAGTCCAATTTTTGCGAAGTCAGACTAACAGACATAGATAATGCAACTGTAGCTCGGCTTCGTCCAGCATGTTTACACGTTGGACCACAACTGGCCTCAGCGTTGCTTCGAAAGACAGAGTTGACATGCGGCGTGTGTTCTAACACTTCCTAAGCTGATGTCCTTCCTTCAAATATTCTATTCCGCATTGTGTCATCTACTGTATACTTGGACAGATGTAACCAATAGCGCAACTACACAAAAACCTGCCCTAGCGTATTGCGCATGTAAACGTGCTGAGAGTATTATTTAGATGCTGTAACTGGTCACCAAAGTTTTTCACCAAAAGTTTTTTCACCTGGTAACATTGTCCCAGGCACTGCTGAGAGGGGCCTCACTGACTGTTGATGTTCTCTTATAGGTATCTGGATGTTATTGAGCAGGCTTTGGCCTGTGGTGAAGTGATCCTGATTGAAAACAAGGAGACATTGGACCCTCTCCTGGAACCACTGCTTGGAAGACAAACCATAAAGAAAGGTAGGCAAGTTTTGCTATCTCTGAATATCTGTCACTTTACTGTAACAAATGTTATTGTCTCAATTTGATTCTCTCATTGTACATATTGCAGTAATAAACAGCAAATACTTACTGTTATGTACTTTTTGACCTGCAGATAATTTTGGCCTAGATCCTTTGAAGGTTAATTTTTCCAGGGAAGAAGCTGTACTGAGCTCTAAAGAGCCCTATTTTTGCGGTGATTCTCTGCGGTATGAAAACTAGAATCGAAGATGAATTAGTGTTGTGTGATTTGAATAGAGGTGAAGGCAGCGGTATTGATTCCTCACTCACAGAAGCTGATAAATGTGGTTTTGTTTGCTCTTTTTCTTTATGTGTGTTGAATACGGATCAGTTTAATGCAGCAGAGTGTTGTTTTAAATCAGAGAAAACAACGGTATTATATTATATTATATTATATTATAATAGTTCAGTGCTAAGATATGTAAAAAATAAAAGTAAAAATATTTTTCAGTAAAATAATTTCATTTCAACTAAACACTGGATCAATGCATTTGCTTGCTAATCTAGTGTATACTAAATGGGACTATAAATGCGACATTCCTCAATATTCATTTCTTAGATCTTATTTATCACGTCTTCATGCCTTTTGTCCTTGTAGCATTGTACCTCAGGGACACCTTCAGTCCCCCTCTTTTGACCCATAACCATGGCCCGATGTTTAATTTGATTACAAGTTTATTCCAGCACCTGACCCACACATCGGTCCATGCTTGTGATTAATCCGGCCGGCCGCAGCATCCATGATGGATCTGGTGTGGATCGCCGTCTGAAGTTCATTAATAATTGGAATGTTGCAGTGTGAAATAATGAATACTAATTATTCCTTTCATGTCTGATGGAGGAACATGAGCCAATCCATCAGCTGGGACTTTAATTTGGTGAAGTAATGGTTCTATCAATAGTACATTAATTCCATCTTTTGAAGATATAGAGCCGAAGAGGACCCGGGTTTTGTGGAACCTTTAGCATGAGAGTTGTTGTCGCTGGCTGACAGGCGCCGGGTAATTAGAGAAAAATTAAAAGCCACCACGTTTGGCCAGCCAAGCCTGATTTAATTGAAATGCAAATTGGGATAAATATTGGCTGCTGGGAATAACATCTTCCAGTTTTATTTAACGACTTTTGCCTGTGGTGGCTACTGGGGGTTTTGTCATTCTTTTCTGTTTGCTTCAATTAGGCAGTTGCTGAAACGGGCGTGTAGTATGGATGAAGTGCTCCTTCCAGCTTTTAAAGTAGATGACAAGCTATTATCTTCAAGCACTGTTTAGCAATTTTTACTCTAGACTTGCCTGTACACATCAACACAATGTGTTGTTCCCACAGGTACATCAGACTGGGTGGTAAGGAGTGTGAATATAACCGTGGTTTCCGTCTCCTTCTACACACTAAGCATGCCAATCCCCACTTTCCCCCAGAGCTCCAGGCCCAGACCATGCTTATACAGTGCATCCGGAAAGTATTCACAGCGCTTCACTTTTTCCACATTTTGTTATGTTACAGCCTTATTCCAAAATGGATTAAATTCATTATTTTCCTCAAAATTCTACAAACAATACCCCATAATGATAATGTGAAAGAAGTTTGTTTGAAATCTTTGCAAATTTATTACAAATAAAAAATGAAAAAAATCACATGTACATAAGTATTCAAAGCCTTTGCTCAATACTTTGTTGAAGCACCTTTGGCACCAATTACAGCCTCAAGTCTTTTTGAGTATGATGCTACAAGCTTGGCACACCTATTTTTGGGCAGTTTCTCCCATTCTTCTTTGCAGGACCTCTCAAGCTCCATCAGGTTGGATAGGGAGCATCGGTGCACAGCCATTTTCAGATCTCTCCAGAGATGTTCAATCGGGTTCAAGTCTGGGCTCTTGCTGAGCCACTCAAGGACATTCACAGAGTTGTCCCGGAGCCACTCCTTTGTTATCTTGGCTGTGTGCTTAGGGTCGTTGTCCTGTTGGAAGATGAACCTTCACCCCAGTCTGAGGTCCAGAGTGCTCTGGAGTAGGTTTTCATCAAGGATGTCTCTGTACATTGCTGCATTCATCTTTCCCTCGATCCTGACTAGTCTCCCAGTTCCTGCTGCTGAAAAACATCCCCACAGCATGATGCTGCCACCACCATGCTTCACTGTAGGGATGGTATTGGCCAGGTGATGAGCGGTGCCTGGTTTCCTCCAGACATGATGCTTGCCATTCAAGCCAAAGAGTTCAATCTTTGTTTCTCATGGTCTGAGAGTTCTTCAGGTGCCTTTTGGCAAACACCAGGTGGGCTGTCATGTGCCTTTTACTGAGGAGTGGCTTCCGTCTGGCCACTCTACCATACAGGCCTGATTGGTGGAGTGCTGCAGAGATGGTTGTTCTTCTGGAAGGTTCTCCTCTCTCCACAGAGAAATGCTGGAGCTCTGCCAGAGTGACCATCAGGTTCTTGGTCACCTCCCTGACTAAGGCCCTTCTTCCCCGATTGCTCAGTTTGGCCAGGCGGCCAGCTCTAGGAAGAGTCCTGGTGGTTCCAAACTTCTTCCATTTACGGATGATGGAGGCCACTGTGCTCATTGGGACCTTCAATGCTGCAGAACTTTTTCTGTACCCTTCCCCAGATCTGTGCCTCGATACAATCCTGTCTCGGAGGTCTACAGACAATTCCTTGGACTTCATGGCTTGGTTTGTGCTCTGACATGCACTGTAAACTGTGGGACCTTATATAGACAGGTGTGTGCCTTTCCAAATCATGTCCGATCAACTGAATTTACCACAGGTGGACTCCAATCAAGTTGTAGAAACATCTCAAGGATGATCAGTGGAAACAGGATGCACCTGAGCTCAATTTTGAGTGTAATGGCAAAGGCTGTGAATACTTATGTACATGTGATTTTTTTCGTTTTTTATTTGTAATAAATTTGCAAAGATTTCAAACAAACTTCTTTTACATTGTCATTATGGGGTATTGTTTGTAGAATTTTGAGGAAAATAATGAATTTAATCCATTTTGGAATAAGGCTGTAACATAAAAAAAATTGGAAAAAGTGAAGCGCTGTGAATACTTTCCGGATGCACTATAAACTTCACTGTGACATGTACCGGTCTAGAGGAGTAGCTCCTAGGACAAGTGGTAACACACGAAAGACCCGAGCTGGAGATGATGAAGGTCAGTCAGTCACAGAGTCTCCTGTTTCACTGGAAGTCAAATTAAAAAATAATGGTCATCTTCAACCTGTGATCATTGGCTATGTGAGATCCACAATAATCAAACTTTTGCTCATAATTCATTTATTTATTTGCATTTAAATTGTCTCCAACATGCTTTCATATTTTTGAGTTTCATTATTTTACTTATTTGTTATACTTTCTAAATGTTTTCTAAAAGTTTTGAATAGAACCTTGCTTGTACAGTGGCCCCAAAAGTCATTTGGACTCTTTTGACTATTTTGAACACTTTAGTAACACTTCAGTAACACCAAAATATCAAGTGGCATTTGCAAAAAAAAAATGCTTGACTTTTTCTCAGAACTAACTGTCCCTTTCTTGGTCATTCATTCATTCATTCATTCATTTATAATTTTAACCAACTGATCCTTTGTTTTTTTTTTAGTTGATGCATAAAGTCAGTTCCATCAGGAAGACTCGCAGATTTGAGTAAAGTTTTAGATTACATTTATTTGATGAATATAAAACAGGAATGTAATGTCTCTCTTTGGTGTAAGCCCCATCTGGCAGTCCAAAGAAGTTGTGCTCGGAACCATCAGATTCTGCCAGAGATAGGAGGCAGGGGCGAAGAGCCTACCCCCATGCAGAACGGGACTCGACTGGTGGCGGTGGGGTGGTGGAGGTTGCTGTGTTAGCACACTGAAACAGCAATGTGATAGATTGTGAGCAGACTTATAAAGCAATGGCTTACATGTGATTGGATAGGAGTTACCTAGCTAATGGTGCGATGATGTACAGCTGCTAGTCTTCCCGCTAGAACTACACTGCGCTTACATTTCCTATTAAGTTCTTGTAGGTGTCCTAATAAAGTAACAACAGGTGTACTATGGATATGTTCCACTAAGATTAACAACCAGAAGGGTATCCAATAAGAATTGTCTTAATTTTGAACAGTATGGGGCGAATTCACTAAACAGTTGCGCCACTTTTGCGCATGGTATTTCTGCCCAAAAACATTTTTCTTATTCACTAACCACCTGCAGTCTATTTAAGCAGACGCAATCAGCACTGAAATTGCGCCATTGACTTATCTGCATAATTTAATTAGTGAATCGGGCGCTAAACTAGTGCAGAGAGCACATGCAAAAACTGCACTTTTACCAGCCGCAATTCAGTCTTAGTGAATCTGCCCCTATATCTATTTAACTCTAATTTTATTTGAACCTTAACAAACCTATTTTTGTTAAATATTTTTCTTGAAATATGTTTGTGTTATATTTCTTTAATGTAAATGCCACTTGGTTCCATCATGTTTTGTTATACAATGCAAAAACATGTATTCTGTAAAAAACAATTATTTGAAGCTTAGGTGCCCAAATACTTTTTGGAGCCACTGTACATACCAATCTACCCATAAAGTTCAGTGTGTCTGTGTCCAGACTGTGTGTCCTCAAAGAGTCCTAACATTGTACTTCCTTTGATTACTCAAGTTGGAGTTGAGCACTGAGCAGAACTTGTGTCAGATTGAGCTGAAGTGACTGGAGGATGAGTTGCTGTGCAGACTGTCAGCAGCAGAGGGGAACTTCCTGCGAGATACAACTTTAGTGGAACAGCTAGAATACACCAAGAACACTGCCAAACACATCCACAACAAGGCATGATTCACGCTGATCATTTAGCTCTTTCAGTATTGCTTGTTTATGCCTCTTTTACTACATTGTGTTATATAAATGAACTTTTACAATACTAATATGTGCTGAAACTGTAATGGTTAATGAGCTTAAAAAATGTAATTACATCACTGATTTATGGAAAGAAGGTCAGTGCTCATTCTAGTAGCATCTTAAAGCAACTTTCAATAGATGGTATAATCATGCTGTACATTCTTATGAGAGCTTATATTTGGTTGTAATTCAACGATGTTGTGCTACTTACACAGGCCATTGAGGTATATATCAATGAGGCATGAGATCTCTACCGGTCAGCATCGGAGAGAGCCGCCCTACTCTACTTCACTATCAAAGAGCTTCACAACATCAACCCTATGTACCAGTACTCCCTCAAGGTACTGTAACACACTGCAGTATTAACCTGACAGTGACAGTCATACTGTACCATTATTACCATGTGCCATTAGCACTCTCTTTTGCTGTAAAACGCCATACAATCAAGACGAAATGCTAGTGCTCTTTCACGGTTTAAAGATCCCATGCAATCAAAAATAGCATTTTGTTGCTTTTAGTCCATGTTTGTTAGTCATCTATTGTAGACTCGTAAAAGCTGACCAAAAAAAAAAAAAACTTTACACAGATATATGCATTTAAAATGTACACTGTTCAGTCTTTCTCTTCTGGGAAAACGGACCGAAAACATTGATGACTCATTTTTCAAATTGTTCATTTTTGTCCAATAAAATGCTCTCTAGAATGAGAATGTCCCTACCCCTAACACCACCTACACTTAAAAGATAAGTATTAAACTTTACCTTGTTAAAGGACAAGCAGCCGTCACTGGGGTGGTACCACGGGGAGCCTTTTTTGTAACTGTAGTTAGAGTTTATAACTCCTTTTGAGTACAGAATTGTACCTTAAGGACCTATGGGGTACCTTTCAAGGTACATTTATATGATTTTGTTCCTCTGGGAAAAAACAATTACCTTATTTTCTGACAATGAACAGTATCTCTTTTCTTTTTCTCAATATATATTGAGGTTTTCCAATATTGACAGGATAAAAGATGGGCATTTGGGATTTCTTCCCCAACAAATATTCACAAAGAAGAAGAAAAAATCTGAAACATATACTACTTCTGACTAGAATTAACAAATAGCAAATAATGATCCATGGATGTGACGAAAACTAAAGGCATTGGCTATTAAACATACAGTATGTCCCACCCACACTTCCTGTTTCAGTTTGAAATATGTCAACATAGAAAAGAAAACTTGTTAAACCATTTCAGAAGAACTTTAAATGTCAATAATATTACCTTTGCCGTGTCACAAAATATCAGTTGTCCTGTCACAGAATAAATGCTCGTTCATGGCAATTCCAGTGCAACTAAACAGTGAAAGTATAAAATATTTGCTAATTTTTCACACCAAAACTGTTCACACTGAGATTAATGCAGAATTTTTAAAAAGTGACCTAACCTCTGAAGAAAACTGATTCATTGCAGTATGCTATTTAAGTGTAAAGGAGTTGATAAAGATTGTTTCCTTTTAAAGGAATATTCCAGGTTCAATACATGTTCATTAATACATTAATACATTAAGCTCAATCGACAGCATTTGTGACATAATGCTGATTACCACAAAAATAAATTTTGCCTTGCCCCTCCTTTTCTTTACAAAAAGCAAAAATGGAGGTTACAGTGAGGCACTTACAATGGATGTGAATGGGGCCAATTTTTGGAGGGTTTAAAGGCAGAAATGTGAAGCTTATAATTTTATAAAAGCACTAACATTAATTCTTCTTTTAAAACTCATGTATTATTTGAGCTGTAAAGTTGTTTAAATTGTCATTTTTACAGTCATTTTAGAGTTTGTTGACATTACGTTGTCATGGCTACGAAGTTGTAGCCAGTTGTGTTTTATATTGAAGGCCTTGAACAAAGTGTTCCTCAAAGCCATTGAGAGAGCTCTACAAGATGAAGATGTGTCAGTGCGTCTCTCAGTGAGGCCATCACCCACTCAGCTCTCCAGTACACCTGCCAGGGGCTCTTCCAGAAGGACCGTCTCACCTTCCTTACCCACACTGCCCTCCAGGTGAGTGGGACGGGACACCGTCAGAATAGAAACACCTCCCATCCACCCACCACCACCTCCTCCCTTCCTCCTTCTGCACTTTGTCATTCACATCAGTCATTCCACTTTTCTGGGCTTACATTAAGTTCCATTAGGCCCTGTCAGTTGAGCCTGGTCCGTTGCTATTGATTAACTCTCACAGCCCGAGCGCCCCTCTCCCTCAACTGGTCAGCTCTGACAGGAGGGTGGGTCGCAGTGGCAGAATGCAAATACCTGTCAGGACGGCACCTATTTTCCCTGCTGCTGTCTGTCTCCACCGCCTGTCCTTCACACGTCCGCATCAAACAATGTAAATCTGTTGCGAGACCTGCTTGTCCTTCTCTGATGGATGGAGACATCTGCATTCAACAGACCTGAGGCCTAATGTCCTCATTATTTTGCTTGTCTGGTGTATTTATTTAGATTCTCCTGCTGAGAGGATCTATCGAGGCTGAGGATCTGGAGCTTCTGTTGCAATGTCCTGTAGAAGTTTGTCAGAGCAGTCCAGTCAGCTTCTTGTCTCCTCAGGCATGGGGTGCTATTAGAGTATGAACTGGCTGTCCTTAGAAAGCACTTTCTTATACTATATTCAAATATAATTTAAGGTTTTCAGAAAAATATCACTCTTTAAAATGCCCTGCTGAAAAGACCTGCTGTTCTTAGTTGGTTCAATTGGATCTCAGTCTGGTAAAGCTGGTTTAGTTGGTCAGCCAGCTGACCAGATTCCTGAAGGCCCTCTAAAACCATCAAACCAGACCAGCTAAGACCAGCAAACCGCCTTAGGCTAGTTTAAGATAATTTTTCGCCAGATAAAGGTTCCACTTAAGAGAATGTTTTTAACTTCTACAATTAGTTTTTATTCTTTATTTCTTTGGAAAAACATCTGCTGCAGTGTAAAGTTCTCAGTCACAAGGGGGAAAGAAGGGCGTGGGAGTCGGCATTGCAGACCACATAAGTTTGCTGTTATTCTCAGGTTTCATTTCACACTTTTGCCTTTTCAGAATCACTTCAGTTTACACTCATCAGCTTCAGTGATAATAGACAACATAAACTCTTAAATATTAAGACAACAGCTTTGCAGCGTTCAGCTCCTCGTAACATTGGGTGTGCGTGTGACTGGGACTCTCTCTCCCAGTCTGTCATTCCACCGGCCTTTTAAAGCCCTTCTCCGCCATCACTGAAATGAGACACAGGTGTTTAATATCAACAATCACCAGATGATGGCCCTTACCGCTTCCTTTCTCCCCACTGACAGACACACGACCACGTCCCACTCCACATACCCCCACCGCCCGACTCAGGCCCGGGCCCCGTCCGGCCTGCTCCATTCCTGGAGATGAAATCAGCCACAAACCTTCGGTAGTAGCCAGCCAGCCTCATAAACTGTCTCACCTCCTTTTTGGTTTTGGGACGTGGGGCAGGCCACTATCGCCACGATCTTATCAATTTGGGGCCGTACCTGCCCATGACCCAAGTGGAAGCCCAGATACCGTACTCCCATCCATCCAGTTGCGCACTTTTTCGGCTTTGCCGTGAGCCCCGCCCACCTCAGCGACCTCAGGACGGCTCTTAGATTCTGCATATGCCTCTGCCAGTTGGTACTGTATATAATAATGTCATCCAAATAGGCAGCAGCGTATGCAGCATGTGGCCAGAGAATCTTATCCATGAGGCGCTGGAATGTGATGGGAGCCCTGAACAAACCGAACAGAATAGTGACAAATTGGTGTAATCCAAACATGTGGAAAATGCTGTTTTTTCTCGGGATAATGGAGTTAAGGGGATCTGACAATACCCCTTTGTTAAATCCAGTGTCGAATAAAATTGAGCCGCACCCAACCGATCGAGCAGTTCGTCAATTCGGGGCATTGGGTATGCGTCAAATTTAGACACCCCGTTGACTTTCCAGTAATCTACACAGAACCGGACTGACCTGTCGCTCTTAGGTACAAGAACAACAAGGCTGGCCAAATCACTGTGCGATTCTTCTATTACCCCCATCTCAAGCATTGCCTCTAATTCGTCCCGAATAACTTTTTTCTCATGTTCGGGCAATCGGTATGGCCGACTACGCACTACCACTCCCGGTGGGGTCTCGATAAGGTTTTGTATGAGGTTCCTACGACCGGGAAGAGGAGAGAACATGTCCGCAAATTCCCTTTGCAACTTGGCCACCCCCACGAGCTGGGACGGTGAGAGGTAGTCTCCACAAGGGACCGGGGTGAATGGATCAGCTTTGAACTTCACCTCCGGCCCGAGCTCCGCCCTCTTCAGAGCTACCATCGGTATGGACATGGGGACTGCCTCTCTCCATAATTTAAGGAGGTTGAGGTGGTAAATTTGTCGTGCTTCGCCTGTATCCATTCGTTTAACCTCATAATCGAGATCCCCGACTCGTCGTTTAACCACAAAGGGCCCTTGCCACTTGGCGGGTAATTTTGAGCTTGACATGGGTAGTAATACAAGTACTTTGTCTCCCAGTGAAAATTCCTGTAGCTGGGCACCCCATTATAGAGCCGGCTTTGTCTCTCTTGAGATTTGAGCAAATTTTCGTGTGGCAACTGACCCAGTGTGTGTAGCTTTGCTCGAAGATCAAGGACATATTGAATTTCATTTTTGCTTTGGGAAGGTCCTTCCTCCCACTCCTCCCGTATGACATCAAGCACCCCGTGGGGCTGATGTCCATACAGGAGCTTGAAGGGGGAAACCCCCATGGAGGCTTGCGGTACCTCTTTGATTGCAAATAATAGGGGTTCCAGCCATTTGTCCCAGTTTCTAGTGTCCTCGTGTACGAACTTACGAATAATATTTTTCAGGGTTCGATTAAATCGTTCAACCAGCCCGTCAGTTTGCAGGTGATAAACGTTGGTGCGAATCGATTTAATCCCCAGCAATTCATAAAGTTCACACAGTGTACGTGACATAAAGGTTGTTCCTTGATCATGAGGATTTTCTTCGAAATCCCCACCCAGGAGATAATTTTGAAGAGTGCCTCCGCAACACTGCGTGCTGAGATGTTGCGTTAATGCACTGCTTCCGGATATCGTATTGTATAATCCACCAGGACTAATACAAACCGCTATCCGCATGCTGACCGCTTTAATGGCCCGACAAGGTCCATACCAATTCTTTCAAAGGGAGCCTCGATCAATGGTAATGGGCGCAATGGCGCTCTTGGGGTGGCCGGTGGATTTACCAACTGACATTCACGGCATGCCGCACACCATCTGCACACATCCTCGTGAATGCCTGGCCAATAAAAGCAGGCCATTAAACAGTGCAGTGTTCTTTCTTGCCCTAAGTGTCCTGCCATTAGATTATGGTGAGCCGCCTGGAAAATTGTTTCCCGACAGCTCCTCAGGACTAATAACTGGGTTTTATTCTCATAGGTTTGACTGTCCTGCGTCACTCAATACAACCGGTCCCTAATAATCGAAAAATACAGATATGTGAGGGCAACATCAGGCTGGAGCTGCTGGCCATCGATTACTCTTACTTGGTCAAATGCGTGCCTAAAGGTTTCATCACATGACTGCTCTAGAGGGAAATCCCCCACCGGGAAATCCCTCAGGGTGGGAGTGCCGGAGGATTCCCCTACTGCGTCATCCTGACGCTGAGCAGACGTGGACGGCCCCAGCTCCGCCTCCCCAGCCATCGCGTCACACATCACACACCGAGATTTCAGTTTACAGGACCCATCCACACACAACACTTTTAATAATCTTTTAAACCCCGGCCAATTGGTCCCCAGAATCAGTGGATGGGTGAGGCGGGAATTAACCGCAGCCTCCACTCAATGCTTTTTCCCCTGTAATTTAATAACGGCTGTCACTACCGGATATTCATGATCATCCCTATGCACACACCTCACCATCACCTTGTGTTTTGCACCCAAAACCCCATTATGAACCAAACCGTGGTGAATCGAGGTTTGATTACAACCAGAATCCACCAGGGCTTGGTATGTAGGCCCCTTAATTTTTACCGGTAATTAATTTTATGCAGTACGTCCCTGCTCGATTGGGGGCAGACTGTGGCGTGCTGGGGACCCGGATTCACGTCTCCACCTCCATTACTGGATACCGGTCTTGGATGTGTCTTGGCTCCCCACAACTCCAACAGACTGGCCCAGGCTTCCCGGCTGAACTCGTGGCGGTGGAGACATCAACCTGGGAAGGGCGACGGAGAGGGGTAGGGGAAGGGGCTGAAGCATAGTGCAGCCCGTGGAGGCAGAGTGCCGGTTTGGGTGGAACCACTCCCCATTTCCGGGGAGCAGGTATACAGCGAGAGGGAGGAGAGGGAAGGACAAGAGGGGGAGGAGCAGCAAGAGTGAGAGAGAGAGAGATCTGGTCTGCTCACCAGCTTCCGGGTAGGCCGCCATGTGGGCTTCGGCCAGCTGGACGTCGCCATCCACTGACGTGGGGCGATGGCATTGGACCCATTCTGCAGTTCTTTGGGGCAGGTGAACGGTTAGCTGCTCCAGCACCATCAGCTTGAAGATATCTTCCACGCCACAGCCTTCCTCTGCTAGCACCCATTTCCGGTAGGCATCACGTAGCTGCTGGGCAAACGCAAATGGGCGGCCGGCTTCGCACAGGGTGAGGGATTGGAACCGCTGGCAGTGTTTCTGGTGTGCAGCCAACCCGTTGCAGGACAGCTGTCTTCGGTTTTGAGTAGTCCAGGCGGTCCTCAGCGGGTAGTTACTGCTGTCTCTGGCGTCACTGGAATGAGACATAGATGTTTAATATCAACAATCACCAGGTGATGGCTCTTACCGCTTCCTCTCTCCCCACTGACAGACACACGACCACGTCCCGCTCCACATGCATGTACCTAAAAATGAAAATTCTCACATCATTTACTCACCCTCATGCATCCCAGATGTGTATGATTTTCTTTCTTCTGCAGAATTCAAACAAAGCACTTTAGGTCCATACAATGCAAGTCAATGGTAACCAAAACTTTGTAGCTCCAAAAAGCACATAAAGACAGCATACAAGTAATCTAAAAGACTCCAGTGGTTAAATCTAAATCATCAAAAGCTGATATGTTAGATGATAATGATAGTTGTGGGTGGCAAACAGATTGCTACATAAGTCCTTTTTTATTATAAATCTCCACTTTCACTTCTTTTGTTTTTTGGCTAGTCGCATGCTTCGCGCAGAACGCCACCTACCTTGTCGTGGCTGGTCAATGGTGAAGATTTATAATTAAAAAGTACTTAAATATTAATCTTTTTCTCACCCACACCTATCATATCACTTCAGAAGACATGGATTTAACCACAGGAATCTTGTGGATTACTTTTACACTGCATTTATGTGCTTTTTTGTGGCTTCAAAGTTTTGGTCACCATTCACTTACATTGTATGGATCTACAGAGCTGAAATATTCTTCTGAAAATCTTTGTTTGAGCTATGCAGAAGAAAAAAAGTCACATATCTGGGATGGCACAAGGGTGATTAAATGATGAGAGAATTTTAATTTTGGGTGAACTATTCTTTTGAAGAACTCTGAAACCAAATATAGTAATCTGAAGAACTTTTAATGTAACATCAAGAAAGTTTTTACTCTCAAATCTTTTTTTTTTTTTTTTTTTTACAATAAAAGACATTTGAACATTTGAAAATTGCTAGATCTTTTAGAAGCACTTAAGCTAAAATCAAATTTTTCCACAGAGCTGGATGAGTTCAGGAGTCTGAACAGGGATGTGGAAGGTTCTGCCAAATGCTGGAGGAAGATAGTCGAGTCAGAGTTTCCAGAAAGAGAACTGGAAAAACAAGAGCCCCATCCAGAGACTCATCATTCTCAGAGCCATTCGGCCTGACAGGATGACCTACGCTTTTAGGTTGTGGACAAACTGTAGAGTACTATCGGAAAACAGCCGAAATGAGTCTAAAATATAATTTTAAAATCAGTTGGGGTTGGCCAGAGTTAAACACCCATGTTTGAGTCTGACTTTCTGGTTTTGCACACCGTAACAAAAATTTATTGAAGAGAGTTTGGGCTCCAGCTACGTGGATATTTGACGGACGGAGTTTGAAAAGTGTTTTGAGGAGTGAAGCCCTTCCACAACCGGTGTTCTTCATCCTGTCTCTTGGAGTCAACCCCCTGAAGGATGTAGAAACACTTGGTATACAGAGAAGCTCTTTGCTAATGCCAAAGACATTTAACCTGCATTGCAGCATATTCAGAGTGTCAACATTATGATATCTATTTCTAGGACTGAAACTGGACTTTAGCACAGAGCAGACCAACCTCCATAATGTGTCCTTAGGTCAAGGACAAAAGAATGTGGCTGAGAGAGGGCACTGGGTCATACTACTTTAATATTTATAAATAGCTGTGCGATATGTGTAAACCTCACTCCCCTGGCCTCAAGAGGTGCATTAGCCTCGTTAGCGCGTCCGCCTCCCATGCCGACTGACGCTGGTTCGAATCCCGCTCGGAGTGGGTCGAGCAGGACTGGTTGCACAAGCACATAAGACTTATTTTCCTGTATATTAAAGTGTATAACCTGTTAAAGTTTCCTTTAAGCCTAATGGATATTGTGTTTATACATAACAGTATGAATCAGATGTACTGTACCTGAGTTTATAATAATAACTGGCTCTTTTAAATAGAAATAGTAATGGTGTAAAAAAAAACTTACAATGACAATACAATATGATATTGCATTTGCTAGTTAAACTTATAGTTAGACATGATGTGCTAGTGGTCTTTTGCAGAATGTTCACTTGCTGGCATGGTGGTTGGTTCGTCTGGAAGAACTGTTGGAGAACAAAGGCAGCCATGCTCACTCAAACTACAGAGTGTTTTTGAGTGGAGAACCAGTGGCCAGTCCTCATGAGCACCTCATTCCATGCACAATCCTGGAAAATGCTTTCAAACTCACAACTTAAACACTTACTGAACTCCAGCCTTCATGCTGCTCTGGACAACTTCACCCAGGTTTTACACACTTCTAAACCATTTTCAAAGTCACTTACATAAAATAATGTGAATCAGCATTTGCAGGTGTTGTAAGTGATTTCAGCTATTCTGCTAACTTCAGCCATACCTTACCTCTCCAAAACCTAGCTCTACTAAGTCATATCAGCGAACCCGATTTCAAGAAACCCAAACATACAAAATGATTTCACAGGTAGAGTGTTTCTGATTGAATAAAAAAAAAAAAAAAAATACAAAAATGCAAATATACAGGTGTGATTTCTCAGGCCACCTATTTCACTGGTACTGTATCTGTCAGGTAGTAAGGACATTTTATGCATGGTATTCCAAAGAAAATATCACACAGCACCTTTAATATTTATTGTTTTCTTTTGGGTTTCATGATTTAAAATTTGTATAAAAATGTATATAAAAATAGTATAAAATAACTATTGTGTATTTTCTTCCATGTCCTCGTTTCCATCCTACTGGATACTCTGGAAATGTGTTCTCATGAGCAGGAGTTTAAAGAAATCCTTTTCTCAATGTGTTACTTCCATGTCTTTGTAAGTGAGAGGAGGAAGTTTGGGCTGGAACCACAGATACCCATTCAACAGTGGAGATCAAAACATCTCCATCAGTGTGCTGTAAAACTACCTGGAAACAAGTGTTAAAGTAAGAGATCAGCATGATATGATTCTATAATTTTAACAGTGAATATTGAGACAAATCAGAGAACTTTTCCAAACTTCAATTCAAGTTACTCTATAGACCCTTTTCACACTTCTGGGTTTCGGAACTCGGAAGTAAAGAATTGCAGGGTAAACCTCGACAGCGATGAATTGGAGACCATGGCAAATATAATTTTTGCTTATCCATTTGCTCCAACATCAAAAGAAAAATGGCAGTATTACATTTCCAAAACTTTTTTTCTCTCTTCTGACTGTGGATTATGACAGTCAGAAGAGAGAAACATTTTTCTGTCATTCTCTCAGCAGCTGTATTAGAAGCCTCATCGCAGCTGTAGTAACTCATTTTTTAAAACTAATTCCAGGGTAATATAATACAAAGTACAATGTTATAATTTGCACTAAATAATCAGAGAGGGTTTCAGGGAAAAACTCTTGCAGCACGCTGCAGTGAAAGCAGCTGATCTGCAAAACAAAGCAATTTAAATGTTAGACAAAGCCAGAGTACTCAAATGAATTTGCTAACAGATTACATGTCAAAGGACCTATTAGTTAACACCATGCAAGCCAACAGAAGCTCCGGAAGTAAAAATCCCATTCGGTTTTTCCATAGACAAATTTATTTTCACCGATAACTTATAAACATTCCAAGACAGACCTACCTTGAGCTCTGAGGTTGTTTACTGATGGTATATGCTTCTGTTGAAGCCATCCATCTGCATTATTTCAACTTCATTGTTTAAATAGCGTGTTTGATTGTGGAATTCCTAGTAAATAGCTATATAACCCATGCTACAGCAGAGAACGCTTCACCAATCAGAGAACCGCGGCCAAAAAACCCACAAAATTTGCCTTGGAGCAACCACCCACTTCCACGACGCACTGTGAGTGACATAATCGAGTCGGTCTCCCTTTATCCTTAAACTACTCATCTAATTGTACATATCGAAATATTTTGCAATAAATGTAAAATATATTGTTTCTATACTTATAACCAACAATCTAAAATCAATATTTTGATAAATTCACATTGTTTTTTTATTCAATCACATCATTCACAATGCTTTATGGGATTGTAGTTTGGACCCTCGTGAAATATGGTAAGTACACAGTTTTGTATCTGTGTCTTTTTGTCTAATTTTCAAATACTTTTTGCCTCAAAAAAAAGTTTGTGATGTTGTGCTTCACCTGGTTGCTTTGTTCATGGCTTATAACTTTTATGGAGGATTTTATGAAAAGCCTATGGAAAAAAGAATGGGAAAAATACTTCCTGAAACCAGACGCTGAATAAGTGGGTGGGGCAATATTGCACTCGATTGGCTAACAGAAAAAAGTTCAAAGAACCTATCAGCTTGTGCCATGTAGAGTTTCAAGACTGAACTTCAAGTCATGAGATGCACGTCTGCTTTTAAATCATCCAGAATGTCTTACTTCATAAACTGGCATTGTAAGTGCATTCATGTAAATTTAATTTATGCTTGTTCTTACAAACTGAGGGACGAGTAAAAATGATTGTTTGTGGTAATAGAGCTCAACTTGTTTGAAAACCATAACAAGAGTCACAAATATTCAAAAATGCATTAGACCATTTCATTGTCAAGTTTAAGCAACAAACAAAGCTGCTTGTAAAGAAATAAATCCTCTTTGTTACTTTCTGTCATCTCAATTCACACTGGTACTGTATAATTTCATTACACAAAACAAACAGTTACGTGTGACTGTATCCACAAAATCTCATTGTGTTTTTCCTCTTCCTGCATTACTCTGATCACAACCAATTATGCTCTATATTTTGCCACTCCCCTTAAAAAACAAATGTCCTTCATTACTTCAACCAAACAGTAACCTGTATATGCGTACACTGTGGATTCATTAGGCGGCAAATGAAGCGTCATGCTAAATGTAATTACACGTGTTGTGCATGACACCTTACAACGCTTTATAAGTGATCACTGCAATTAGAGCTGATGAAAGAAGCAATTTGCAAAACAATACAGGTACAAATGATGGTGAACCTCTAACGTCTGTCATAGGCTATAAGGGACACACACACTTGTTCTTCTATCCTTTAGAATCACACATCATAAAGTCTTTGCCCAGGACAGACTTTAGCCAAACACATAATTAGTTCAGAAAGAGCTTGATTTTTGTTTGAAATATAAATGATGTGTTGTGTTTTTCCCTGGTACAACGAGTGAGAGATGAGTGTAATTTTATGTACATGGGCCTATGATATTTAATTTCAAATGAAAACCCTCAATGCACTTCATCACAAGAGGTTTATTTTTTATAAGGGATCAGTTGTTTTACAGATCACATGAAAGCAAAAAGCCATGAGAGGCTGTGCATTACAGTGAAGTGGTGTTTAAAAGCCTCTTTGCCCATGTTAAAATGACTGTGATGAGTGACTTAGTGGCTTATTGCTTTTTTTTTTTTTTTTTACGGCAGCAACAGCCCAATGATAAAAGATACCAAAGTTCGATAAACGGCTACAGTTTTTATTGATATTTATCTGAATTAAATTCTTCCACCAAATAATATAGTTGATTATACACTGTAGGCTGTTTGTGGTTGCTTGGCACATTCATATAGAATGTGCGGTCACAGGTGTGTGTGTGTGTGTATCAGCATTTACAAAAATTTCAGTTCGATCTTATCCAAACAGAATTTAGAGTCCGAACTGTCTGCTTTATAAAGGTTTAACCATGTGTTTTTTTCATGTTAACTTGCAAACCTGGCTGAAAATATTGCAATCATCAGGCCGCTGAGGTATCAGACTGTGCATGGGATTTGACGTTTCAGTTGATGTGTGTGGGGGTCAGGTACCATGGGAGTATCTGTGCTATCTATTTGGAGAAATCATATGTGGAGGACACATCACTGATGAGCGGGACAGAAGACTCTGTTGTACATACCTGCAGGAGTTCATCAATCCCAAGATGGTAAAGACATTCAGAGCGGTTTAATACACTGCAGCACACCACATCAACAAATCTGATAAAGGCATTGATGACTGTGTCATCTAACTTTGGATCCAAGACAGAATTAGCATTAAATTCAAAGCCTTACAGCTAAGACCAATGTTTCTGAAGTAGATTTTGAAGTTTCCAATGCAATGCCACAACAAACTAGAGACAAGTTTACAATTTACACATTCGCTCATTATGATTTTATCCAAAGTGACTCACAAATGAGGAATATTGCAACAAAAGTGCAATACCAGAAATTCCAGAAAGCTCAGAAAAGGACAAAAGTATGAGCACCGCAAAATATAAGTTTCTTAGTATTTTTGTCTTGTTTTTCAGTAAATATATCTAAATACATTTTCTTGAGAAGCAAAATTGTATATGGTTTTACGTTTATTTTTCTTACCTTATTTTTTAAAGCATAGTCTTAGTGAGAATTCAGTGAAATACTTATAACAAGAAAAAATTATAATTTGCTATTGGAGTAAAGAAAGAAAAAAAAAGAAAAATGAACTTAATTCAAGATATATTCTCTGAAAACACACACACACACACACACACACACACACACATATATATATACAGTTGCAATTGAAATTATTCAACCCCAATAAGACAGTAAGGATTTACAAAGGTAAGCTTTTCTGATGACCTTTCTGGTGAAAGGTAAGCTTTTTTAAACTTTACATCTATATCAGTTGAGTGACACTTTCAAAGTCATAGTGTGAATATATAACCTAATATTTCTAAATAGCAGGATTTTTTAAAAATACAGCCATGTCATAATTATTCAACCCCTATTGCATGTAGCTGTTTCTTAAATATGTAAGGCTACACAAGTAATTGTTTTAAAACAAAATTAAGTCATCAGTCTGCAATGGCACTTATTTAAGTTTTAAAATTTAAGTTTAGTGTTGTAAGCAAAAATGTATTACGATGCAAAAAATGCAATTAAAAAAAAAGTCTCAAAAGCTAATAGAAGAGATTATTTCATTACACAAGAAAGGTCATGGCTAAAAGTACATTTCAAAGGCACTTCAATTTCCAATAGACAAAGTTGGCAGCACCATTCATAATATTTTTTTTAAATATGGTACAACAGCAACCTTCTTGAGGTGTGGAAGAAGGCAAAACTTCACCAAGGGAAGTGTTGACTTGAATAATCAAGAAGTAATAGGAAAGAAGTAGGAAAGACCTGTGGAGTCCTGGAAGAAGGTTTTATAGACATATGACACTAAACTGAAAATGAGTTTTAGACCCATGGGTCAGCAGTACATCTGGAGTACATCCCCACAGTCAAGCATGGACGTGGGTCAGTCCTGTTATGGGGGTGTTTTGCAGCGGCAGGAAACGGCTATCCTGACTATGTGACTGACACCATGGATTCTTTCAGGTATCGGGCCATTTTGGCATGAAACATTTGATGATATATATATATATATATATATCATCAAATTTTTTATCAGATATATATACATATATATATATATATATATATACATATATACACACACACAGTTGTGCTCAAAAGTTTGCATACCCTGGCAGAAATTGTGAAATTTTGGCATTGATTTTGAAAATAGGACTGATCGGGGGTCACGTGACACCATGCAAGGAGCAGACGTGTGAGTGACGAGCTCTGCGCACTTTGCTAAATTTTTAATCATTTTCATGTTATAACCTGGTGAATTTGATACGCCCAGTTACACATTTGCTCTTTGATGCAAAACATGGCAAAGAAGTCAAAATTCTCGGGCTCTGGAGACATTAAAAGACACTTATGTGTTCAGGATGAAAGCCCCGACAGACCTACAGACCGGGGACTCGATTTGGATGGCGCGGCGGGAGAAGGAATCCAGCGTCAGTTGTCCAACATGTCGGTGATGTTGACGAAGATTCTTGCTGACTTGGAGGATCTCGCTGTAATACGTTGATCGATTACGGCGATGGAAATAAAATTCTCTGAGCAAGTCACAAGAGTGACTGATGTTGAAAAACGAATACATTTTCTGGAATCTTCGGAGAGGGAATTAACCGCTAATCCGCCCGCGACCAAAGTTGATTTGGAACATCTCCTTGACAAGATAGAAGATCATGAGAATAGAAGCCGCAGGAATAACGTTCGAATTGTTGGAATTCCTGAGCATGAGGAGGGCAGAGATATGGTGAAATTCCTTGACAAGTTTTTCCCGAGTCTGCTCGACATAACAGGCCACAAGCTGGAAATCGAGCGAGCTCACAGAGTCCCGGCTCAGAGATCTACTGAGGGAGACAGGCCCCGATCAATTCTGGACAGATTTCTGAGATCATCTGATAAAGATCTGGTGTTGCACCAGGCGAGGAGCAAAGGTAAGCTTTCTTGGAAGAACCATAATATTTTCTTGTTCCCGGACTTTGCAAGTTCGACAAGAGAGAAACGCAATCGGTTCAAGGAATGCAAGAAACTCTTACATCAGAAAAAGATCTTGTTTGCTCTAATGTTTCCGGCCAAACTGAGAATAGAAACGAAAAACGGTTGCAAAGTATTTACATGTCCAAATCAGGCAATGTCTTTTATTAAATCAATGTCTGAGTAAACCAGTGGATATTTCTCATGTGAGTGGGTCGACTCACTGTACTTACTCATGAGGAAGCTGGGCGACATTTTGGTTTTTTGCGTTGGTTCCACCGTGCAGCTGGAGCTTGTTTTGTGAATTAATTTTGCATTGAAGTTCCCAGACAGATTGAGGATAGACACTACAGATGACCGCAAAATATCTACATGCTCACACAAAGGACGTCTTTTATAAAGTTGACGGATTGTGTAAGTCATGGTATGTAGTTTTGTGCGGCCTCCGAGTGAATTGACCCGATCACCAGGGGAACCGGGATGCCGATTTTGTTTCTTTTTGTGTTGGCTCCGCCTAGCGGCTGGAGCTTGTTCTATTGAATAACACTCCTTTGGAACAGCTGTGGATTAATCTGTTCTTTCTTTGTGCTTATTCCTCCCGCTGGCTGTAGTTTGTTTTGAGTTTTTTTACGGGACATTGAATGAATACGTGATCCGTTGAACTCATAACAGCTGGCTCACTGATCACTGATCATTTGTTTGTCTGTCTGAGGAATCTGAATGGTTTTATATCAGCTGGAATTTGTTTTGTGGAAGATCACATCTTTGAGACAGTTCTGTGAATGAATCTACACATTCTTTGTGTTCATTCTTCCTATTTGCTGGGGTTTATTTTACTAAGTATTTTCTGTTATGTAATTTTGCCTCACAAATTTGTGAGGCAAAATTGAGCAATCCGATGGCAAAGTTGTCGTGGGGACTCGTGGGCGTTCATGGACCTTTTGAGCTTAGAGGGATTGTCGCCTGTTGGCGCTTTCGTGCGCTGGGTTAATGTGCACATTTTCTATTTTCTGTTTGTTTTGTTCGGGGGGATGTTCGGGGTTTGATTGTTTCACCAATGGGGAATGTGGTCTGTATAATTTTGTTTTTAACACACAGTTTATTTTTTTTATTATATCAGTATGTCAGTTGTTAATATGAGTGTACTATCTCTCTCCACATGGAATGTAAATGGGTTGGGGCACCCCATAATAAGAAGGAACGTTTCTTAAACGTAAGAAATATGATATAGTGTTTCTTCAAGAAACACATCTCTTCCCACAGGAAGCTGAAAAATTTGGGAAGACATGGACATGTTTTCTTTAGTGCTGGCTCAAGTAAGAGCAAGGGAGTCATTATAATGGTAAATAAACATTTACAATTCAAATGTCTCAAACAGACTAAAGATAAATTAGGGAGAGTCATTATTGTTTTAGCTGAAATTCAAGGGCAAAGGTTGATTTTGGCTAATATTTACACACCTAACGCTGATGATCAGGGCTTTTTTATAGATCTTGAAGGGATGCTGCAAGCCGCTGGCACCCCTCATGATATAATATTGGGAGGAGTCTTCTGATGGACTCCGTCCTTGATCACAGTGAAGCAAAAGTGTGTAAACCCCCTAGAGCAACATTTACGCTTCACAGGATGTGTAAAAATCTTGGTCTTACGGATATTTAGAGACTTTTGAACCCATCTGGGAGGGACTATACATTTTTTTTCATTAGTCCATAAGATTTATTCCAGAATAGATTTTTTTTTTTTATATCCAGATCCCTCATTTCATCTGTACAAACAAATGGATTAATTTCAGATTATTTTACTCTGGATAGGGGCAGCCGGCAGGGCTGCCCTCTTTCCCCTTTATTGGTCTGTCTTGCCCTGGAACCATTAGCAGCCGCGATAAGAAAGGAGGATGATTTTCCAGGGGTGATTGCAGGAGGTGTGGTGCATAAGCTTCTGCTTTATGCAGATTATATTTTATTATTTGTCTCTGAACCTACTAGATCTATGCCTTACCTCCACAGAATTATTAATTCCTTTTCCAAGTTCTCAGGATACAAAGTCAATTGGTCTAAATCCGAAGCTTTGGCTTTGACAGCGTACTGTCCAGTAACGGCTTTTCAGCCGGGCGCCTTCCAATGGCCCAAATACGGCATTAAATATTTGGGGGTTTTATTCCCAGCAAAATTGTCTGATATAGTCAGTGTTAATTTTGACCCTTTAATAAAAAGATTTTCGAGTGTGTGGTTAGGTGGGCTTCATTACATTTATCTATGATTGGGAAGGTTAATGTTATCAAAATGAATTGTATTCCAAAATTTAACTACCTGCTACAATCTCTCCCTGTAGATGTCCCCCTCTCTTATTTCAAGCAATTTGATAGCATAGCGAAGTCCTTCATTTGGAATGGTAAACGTCCCAGATTGCATCTTAATAAGTTACATAGGCCAATAGACAAAGGTGGGCTAGGCCTACCCAAGATTTTGTTTTATTACTATGCATTCAGTCTCAGACATTTGGCTCATTGGTCACTTCCACCTGAGAGAGCCCCTCCCTGGTTTGTTATTAAACAGGCAGTTCTTGCCCCTATTTCGCCATTACAAAGCATCTCTATCAAACTAATCGGAAAAGTTACATTACACCCTGTTATTTCGCATTTACACTCGGTATGGACTAAAGTGTCCAGATTGTTTAAATTGGACACTTATTTAAATGTTGCCTCGAGTATATTTCAGAACCCAAGATTACGTGTTGGCAAGTCCCCTTTCTGCTGGCCAGAGTGGATTGTGAGGGGTTTGCTACACTCGGTGACCTATATGAAAGTGGAGTGTTGAGATCGTTTGAAAACTTGGTCCAACATTTTGGGATCCCCAGACCTCAGTTTTATAGATATTTACAATTGCGCCACCTACGTTGTACTATTTTTGGGAGTAGCACACACCACCCTATGGAGGCAGATGCTTTGGGTGAGGTGATTGCGGCTTTTGGAAAAGGTCATGAGGCATCAGTGTACTACTACCTGTTAATTCAGAGTATGGGGGACAGAGCCTTAACTTCTATTAAGAGATTATGGGAGAAAAATTTGGATTTGGTATTGGAGGATGGAGTGTGGACTAAGATTCTGAAAAATGTCAAGTCTGTATCTAGAGATGCAAGAGTTCGCCTTATTCAGTTCAAGATTTTACATAGATTCTATTGGACCCCCTCTAGACTGTATAGGCTTGGTCTTAAAGACACACCTACCTGCTGGCGATGCCAATCGGAGGATGGAGATATAACCCATGTTTTTTGGAGGTACATTGAGATCCAGGGGTTTTGGTTGAGAGTTCAGAAATTTTTATGTGAGGTTTGGGCACTCGGGTTTCATTTTTTCCCAGACTCTGTATTTTGAGAGATGGGGCAGAAATTAATGTGGAGAATAAACATGTGGAGGATTGGGTCCTGACCTGTGTTATGGTCGCCAGGCGGGTGAATTTGAGGGGTTGGAAGTCGGTTGGAGCACCCCCATTTCAGGAATGGTGCTCGGAGATGGGGAGAGTGGCGGCCTTAGAGGAGGGGTCTTATAGAAGACTGGGGAATCCGGATCTGTTTGTGGGAAAATGAGGTGGATATTTAGCATTCTTGGAGGGTTCTCGGGTGGAATAGTGGAGAGAGAGGGGTAATTGTCAGTGTGTGTGATTTTTATATTTATATATATATGTATTTGTATTATTATTATTATTATTATTATTATTATTATTATTATTCTCTTTTTTCCTCTTTTAGTTGTTTGGTTTTTGTTTTTGTATTCTTCTATATGTGTTCATCTAAGACCACAGAGATGTTTGTTGAGGTTTGGGGTGGGGTTGGGGTTGGGGAGGAGGAGGGGTGGTAGTGGGTGTTAAAGTTGATTTTGTGTATTTATAATTATGTTTTGTTTTCCTGTGTTTAATAAATAAAAATGTTAATCATAAAAAAAGAAAATAGGACTGATCATGCAAAAAAGGATAGTGATCATATGAAGCCATTTATAATCACATAGTTGTTGTTTTTTTAAATCATAATGGTAACAGAAATCTCCCAAATGGCCCTGATCAAAAGTTTACATACCCTTGAATGTTTGGCCTTGTTACAGACACACAAGGTGACACACACAGGTTTAAATGGCAATTAAAGGTTAATTTCCCACACCTGTGGCTTTTTAAATTGCAATTAGTGTCTGTGTATAAATAGTCAATGAGTTTGTTAGCTCTCACATTGATGCACTGAGCAGGCTAGATACTGAGCCATGGGGAGCAGAAAAGAACTGTCAAAAGACCTGTGTAACAAGGTAATGGAACTTTATAAAGATGGAAAAGGATATAAAAAGATATCCAAAGCCTTGAAAATGCCTGTCAGTACTGCTCAATCACTTATTAAGAAGTGGAAAATTTGGGGATCTCTTGATACCAAGCCAAGGTCAGGTAGACCAAGAAAGATTTCAGCCAAAACTGCCAGAAGAATTGTTCAGGATACAAAGAAAAACCCACAAGTATCGTCATATTGTGCTCCTTGAAACAACCACACTGTCTTTTTCCAGAGCAGCCTGTATTTCTCCTGAGGTTACCTGTGGGTTTTTCTTTGTATCCTGAACAATTCTTCTGGCAGTTGTGGCTGAAATCTTTAAACACATTTTTGTTTTTGCATGATCAGTCCTATTTTCAAAATCAATGCCCAAATTTCAGAATTTCTGCCAGGGTATGCAAACTTTTGAGCACAACTGTGTGTGTATATATATATATATATATATATATATATATATTACATTACATTACACACTACTGGTCAAAAGTTTTGAAACACTTCCTCATTCTTTATTATTTATATATATATATTTTTTTTTTATTTTTTTTTTTACATTTTAGAATAATAGTAAAGTCATCAGAACTATGGAATAACGTAAATGGAACTATGGGAATTATGTTGTGACTAAACAAAATCCAAAATAAATCAAAACTGTGTTATATTTTAGCATCTTCAAAGTAGTCACCCTTTGCCTAGAACTTGCAGACATGTACTCTTGACATTTTCTCAACCAACTTCTTGAGGTATCACCCTGGGATACTTTTTAAATAGTATTGAAGGAGTTCCCATCTATGTTGGGCACTTATTGGCTGCTTTTCTTTATTATTTGGTCAAAGTCATCAATTTCAAAAACTTTTTTTTTTTTTAATTACATTTTAGTTTTGCAATGAAATAAATTAATATGGTGGCACAATTCTATTTTTGTCTACAAAACTCATTTCAAACATTTAAGCATACACCTTCAGATCAAAAGGTTTTTAAGATCATGAGAAACATTTCAAACACCGGTAGTGTATGTGTGTGTGTGTGTGTGTATGTGTATATATATATATATACAGGTGCATCTCAATAAATTAGAATGTCGTGGAAAAGTTCATTTATTTCAGTAATTCAACTCAAATTGTGAAACTCGTGTATTAAATAAATTCAATGCACACAGACTGAAGTAGTTTAAGTCTTTGGTTCTTTTAACTGTGATGATTTTGGCTCACATTTAACAAAAACCCACCAATTCACTATCTCAAAAGACCAATAAAAAAAACATTTTTAGTGAATTGTTGGCCTTCTGGAAAGTATGTTCATTTACTGTATATGTACTCAATACTTGGTAGGGGGTCCTTTTTGCTTTAATTACTGCCTCAATTCGGCATGGCATGGAGGTGATCAGTTTGTGGCACTGCTGAGGTGGTATGGAAGCCCAGGTTTCTTTGACAGTGGCCTTCAGCTCATCTGCATTTTTTGGTCTCTTGTTTCTCATTTTCCTCTTGACAGTACCCCATAGATTCTCTATGGGGTTCTGGTCTGGTGAGTTTGCTGGCCAGTCAAGCACACCAACACCATGGTCATTTAACCAACTTTTGGTGCTTTTGGCAGTGTGGGCAGGTGCTGAATCCTGCTGGAAAATGAAATCAGCATCTTTAAAAAGCTGGTCAGCAGAAGGAAGCATGAAGTGCTCCAAAATTTCTTGGTAAACGGGTGCAGTGACTTTGGTTTTCAAAAAACACAATGGACCAACACCAGCAGATGACATTGCACCTCAAATCATCACAGACTGTGGAAACTTAACACTGGACTTCAAGCAACTTGGGCTATGAGCTTCTCCACCCTTCCTCCAGACTCTAGGACCTTGGTTTCCAAATGAAATACAAAACTTGCTCTCATCTGAAAAGAGGACTTTGGAACACTGGGCAACAGTCCAGTTCTTCTTCTCCTTAGCCCAGGTAAGACGCCTCTGACGTTGTCTGTGGTTCAGGAGTGGCTTAACAAGAGGAATACGACAACTGTAGCCAAATTCTTTGACACGTCTGTGTGTGGTGGCTCTTGATGCCTTGACCCCAGCCTCAGTCCATTCCTTGTGAAGTTCACCCAAATTCTTGAATCGATTTTGCTTGACAATCCTCATAAGGCTGCAGTTCTCTCGGTTTGTTGTGCATCTTTTTCTTCCACACTTTTTCCTTCCACTCAACTTTCTGTTAACATGCTTGGATACAGCACTCTGTGAACAGCCAGCTTCTTTGGCAATGAATGTTTGTGGCTTACCCTCCTTGTGAAGGGTGTCAATTATTGATCTGTCAGATCAGCAGTCTTCCCCATGATTGTGTAGCCTAGTGAACCAAACTGAGAGACCATTTTGAAGGCTCAGGAAACCTTTGCAGGTGTTTTGAGTTGATTAGCTGATTGGCATGTCACCATATTCTAATTTTTTGAGATAGTGAATTGGTGGGTTTTTGTTAAATGTGAGCCAAAATCATCACAATTAAAAGAACCAAAGACTTAAACTACTTCAGTCTGTGTGCATTGAATTTATTTAATACATGAGTTTCACAATTTGAGTTGAATTACTGAAATAAATGAACTTTTCCACGACATTCTAATTTATTGAGATGCACCTGTATATATATATATATATAATTATTATTTTTATTTTATTTTTTTGCAGTGAGTTGGTACATTTATATAATGTAGGTAAGACACTGGAACAACAGAAAACGTTTTGGTGTTGGGAAGATGTGATGCTATTTTGTGCCCCTTTGTGTTGGTACCATGAGGTGTAGCTCACAGCAGATTTCTCTAGTGAATGTAGATTTGCAAATACATAATTTAAGATTAATCTAGAGTTTTAACTTATAGTTCTAAAGTGCTTCAATGATGCTCTGAAGGGCAACATGTCAGAATTAGACTACAAATGTTTGATTGTAGACTTCAACTACTGTGCCTTTGAACACAGAGATCAGAATTGTTGGCTACATTTAAATAGCTGTATGGGGCTATCTAGTGGTGAAGATATGTATTACATTTACACACTTCTTTTTTTGTCTCAAAACAAATATTATATACTGTAAGCATAGACTCATAAACAAATTTTGCTTTGGGTAATAAAATCCCACGATACACTTAAGACTTCAGTGTTAAATTATTACTTTGCATGTTGTTTGTCTTGCATGCTCCCATTTTATGATACCTTTTAAAGGTGTAGTTCAACCAAAAAGAAAATTTGGTCATTATTTACTTATCTTTATGTTGTACCAAATCTGTATGACTGACTTTCGTCCACCCCCCCCAAAAAAAGGACAAATTTTAAAGAATGTTTACGCTGCTTGGAGGAAAGAAGGTTGTACAGATTTGGAACAACATAAGGGTGATTAAACAACATAATTTTTCGGTGAACTATCCCTTTAAGCATGATTTTACTGAAGTGCAGGGTGATTAAGGCAATTTTTCTGCAGTGGTCAGGCATTCAGCCCACTGTTTCCTCGCTTAGTCTCATTAGGCCACTGGATGAGCAGCCATCAATCACAGTTTATCTTTAGCCTCTCCACTGAGCTGCATTACTCTCCCAGTGCCCAGCACGAGCCCTTCTATCGATTACCCCGCACACCTTCATCTGTTAGTGATCACAACTCTAAGGGGAGCTGCCGTTTTAGCAGTGGGTGAGCATGGTGAAATGTTACAATGTTGATCAGGACAAAAGTTTGTGCAGAAATGGTCTCCAAACTGCATGCTATTTGCCTAATGTCCTGTTGTTTAACTTGCGCCTATTACAGAGACAATTCCCCTGGAGTAACCTGAGGTTAAGTGCCTTGATCAAGGGCACTATGATGATAGCTCATGAATCCTCCCTTAAGGAGTTTGGTTACCAGCCAAGACCTTTAACCATCAGACCTCACCACCAAATATGAATGTTTACACATCTCTCTTTCATACAATGAAAATTCCTAGTGATCATGGTTGCCAAGTTCCAAAAAGGACACATAAATGAGTCCATATTACTCATGTACTATACACCAAGTCTAAAGCATCTTATAATTTTGTGTGAGGAACCGCAGTCAGAAATCTTCCCTTTCACTGCACCTTTCAAATCTCACTTCCCATTCACCTTATTCAAACTGGCTCACTGTGTTTTGCGGTTTTAACACATGCGAGAACCAATTAGGTCAAACATGGACTACATTTAATTAATTAATTAATTTTTTTCCTTAATGGAGCTCAACAGGCATGGACACTATGAACCGCCCTTAAATGGAAAAGAGCTGCCAGATGCCTAAGATTCTTAATAATAATAATAATTATTATTATTTTTTTTTCTCCATGGAAAAAAATAGCATAGGTTTAGAATGACATGAGGGGAGTAAATGATGACATGATTCATGTTTTGGTGAACTCTGTTCTGTCAGGTTTGAAGGCCAGCTGTTCCTGTGTCCCAGCTTTCCAGCTCCTCCAGATTTGGCCTACACTGGATATCACAGCTATGTAGATGAGATATTACCTGTGGAGAGCCCTAGTCTTTATAGCATGCACCGTAATGCTGAGATTGAGTTCATGGCAGCCACATCTGATGCCTCCTTCACAACCCTGCTGGAACCCAGAGACTCATCTACTGGAGGGAGAGCCTCACAGTGTGCAGAGGAGAAGGTAAAGCTAGAGTATGTATATATTTTCATGACAAGGAAAAATTTCATAAGCTATTAAGTCTTGTTTTTAGATATTTCCAACAAAATTTGCAGTGTTGCACACTTTTCTGAAATAAGTGTGTGACTGTCCTAACAAAAACATTTCAGGCAACATCCTTGACTCTTAAAAATAAAGGTTCAGTGGCTCTTTGCATTCTCTGAACTTCTCTTATCAAGAGCCATTTTTTCACTGGATATGGTTTTTGGTGATTAAAAAAGTCTTGATGGTACAGTAGATCAGCATATTGATTTATGAATTCATTAAAGCATTAGTATATGGATGGTTTTCTCTTCTGAAGAACTAGAAATTAAAAAGTTATTTGTTAACATTAAAAAAAGGTTCTCTTAAGCCAGCACCACTCTTGCTGATTTTTGTCAGTGATTTTCAGGTGTGAGCTTCATTTACATAATCGGCAGCCAGTAGGTGAGAAATGGAGCATGCACTATCGTCTGCCAATGGAAGGTTGTTAATCCCTTCAACGTCGGGACTGCTGAGTTAATGGTTTCAAAAACTGAAAAAGCACGTTAGGCTTCCTTGAAATAAATCGTTCTGTCACCAAGGCGGTGACCTTCTTTTACTGAAGAACTGGCAAGATGTCAAGCTGATCTGAACATTTTCATTGCACTCAGCTGCATATCATCACAAACGTTAATTGTAATCAATAGTGATTCTGTCACCAAGCATTTTTCCTGTGTTTTTCTCCTACACTTAACGGCTAATGAAATCAGAAAGTGGAGAAACAACAGTCTGTTTTTATTGAATGTAATTTCTGTACTCACTGAAAGCTGCATACTGGATGGCCACATGCGTTCTACAGCAAGCCTCGATGGGATAAATATGCAACCACACACTTTTTTACAAGCTAAAGTTACTCCATGAATCGCATCCTAACTCACTCCATTACAATTGTTTATTCTCACACGGTACTCGTGTTGTTATTTCGGTGAGCTTCACGTGAAAGGGGATGAGAGAGAGGGTTGCGTAGAGTCGGTATGTCTGTCACAACACCATTCTTAATCGGCAAGTGTGTCACACCTCAGACTGAAGAAAGTGAGATCTCAGCAAAAATGTCTGCATGTGTGACACCCCTCGGCCAAAATCGAGTTGTTTGGAGCCAACTTTATACGGGATCAGGCTATACAACCCTTTTTGTTTCTAAGTTGAATCTTTGCGTTTAAGAGTAACATAGAATTACTATTGAAACTATTGATGATTTTCTTCTCCGTGATCAGGTGAAGAGTGTTCTGGAAGACATGCTGGGGAAGTTGCCTGAGGAACATAATCTGGCAGAGCTCATGAGTAAGACAGCAGAGAGGAGCCCCTACATCCTAGTGCATCTGCAGGAGTGTGAGCGAATGAATGTGCTGCTGGCAGAGATACACAGATCATTAAAAGAGGTGGGCCTGGGACTGAAGGTAGGAGACTAAGCCACACAGAATAATAAACATCATTAGGAGTAGGGACGGAACAGTCTTGGGGTCCATTTAAATCATTAATTTCATGACTTTCTGCTCCATAAATTATGCTGGAACATTTGAATTTTGACCTGCATGCTGAATTTTGCACTCATCTAATTAATTGTGAAAAAGCAAAAAGAGGCCACCAAAACTCATGATGTGAATTTTATGAATCTTGCTATTGTAAAGGCTTAGCTAATTAATTTTAATAGAGGATTGTTTAAATGAATATTCCTCAAGGAAGACCCAAACAAAGATTTCTCAAATATGTGTTGTACAGGGTGAACTGTGTCTTTCTTCTGACATGGAGATGCTCCAAACAGCTCTGTTCTATGACAGTGTTCCAGAGAGCTGGAGCAGGCTGGCATTCCCTTCAACCAAAACACTTGACCTATGGTACAGTACATCAGACAAAATCCAAAATGTGTCAGTTGTATCACTGCAGATTTGAGTGATGTAGACTGTATGATTATATCCTGCAGATTTAGTAATGTTCTGGCCTAGTGTCGTGAGTTGGACACTTGGATTCAAGATTTTGTGATTCCTGCTGTGATTTGGATCTCTGGACTCTTTAGCCCTCAATCATTTCTCACTGGTGAGACAAACACATAAACACACACATGCACTAAATCCCTATGCACTTTATGATGTCATGGATTGATGTATTTTTCAAACTAAGTAAATTAAACCATGAAATTGTGATGTCCTATTCAGTTAACTATTGTAAATTTTGTTTTGCAGCAATAATGCAGAGAATAGCCCATAAGAATAATTGGCCTTTAGATAGGATGACTCTGTCCGTGGATGTCACAAAGAAAACTAAGGATGATTATGGACATCCTCCACAAGAGGGAGCATACATCCATGGACTCTACATAGAGGGTGAGAATAAACAACTTTGTTGTATTAAATAAGTGCATGTTCTGGGTTTTTCTGAAACTTTTAAATCTTTTGTGCCATTGTTTGTTTTTATCATTTCCGATGCACTAATTTCTCACTTTTAGGGGAATTTGCAAAACAATCATGAATGTATACTGTATTTTGGAGGCACAGTGTACTAAAGGTCATTTCACACATTAGTTAAAATTTGTTAAACACACAAAAAAACATACTGGACAAAACTTTTAAAATAAAACAATGCATCTCTATTAACTGAAATATACAGTACATTATTAGGAGGCTAATTAATTGTATTCAAATTCCAAACAATACATTCAGATGACAAACATTCTGCAACAGCTTAATTGTGAACAATTTTAGTGCAAAAAAAAAAAAAAAAAAAGGATTGTCAATAACTTGACATTTTTAACAAGTTAGTAACGCTGTAATTTTTTGGATGTTGAGGCAACTGCAGTAAGTAATCCGAAAATGAATTACCCTTACTTAATTGAATTGTTGAAAGTTTTTAAGCTATTTAATGTCTTTCATTCAGATTAAGTCAGTTTTATTAAGCCAACATAATTTAGTTGGTTTAGGTCAAATTAATGTACTATAGTACATTTAACTCAACTTCATTAGGTTCGTAAAACTCAATTTACTAAATTACAATTACATTTTAATAAATGTTCTTATGTGGGACCAAATTAATCTATTTTATTAATCATTAGTATATGCCAGGTGAGCAAGTTCTGTCAACTGTTTATTTTATAGCAACTGCTTATTGAGCTAAGCAGCACTCAAATCAAGTATCACTTGAAAGTGAAAGTCCATCCTCAACCAAAGCACAAGTGCCATTCTTTACCACATTGGCAACCCCCAAAACTCCAGCATAACAGACACTCTTTTTGAAAACCAATATAACAGAACATTAAACATTAACAAATCTCTTCCTATTCTCATCTTGCTCGAAAATGCAGAAAATAATACTTCATTTCAACACTTTTTCCTCCTATCCAGTCCCATGCAAAGCATGCTGAGAAATGGAAATCCAGTTTTATCAATGCTACACCAGCGGCCAAAAGTTTGGAATAATGTACAGATTTTGCTGTTTCGGAAGGAAATTGGTACTTTAATTCACCAAAGTGGCATTCAACTGACCACAAAGTATAGTCAGGACATTACTGATATAAAAAACAGCACCATCACTATTTGAAAAAAGTCATTTTTGATCAAATCTAGACAGGCCCCATTTCCAGCAGCCATCACTCCAACACCTTATCCTTGAGTAATCATGCTAAATTGCTTATTTGGTACTAGAAAATCACTTGCCATTAAATCAAACACAGTTGAAAGCTATTTGGTTCATTCAATGAATCTTAACGTTGTTAAGACTGGCATGTCTTAAGGTCAATATTAGGTCAAAAATAGTGAAAAAGAAACGGCTTTCTCTATAAACTCGTCAGTCAATCATTATTTTGAGGAATGAAGGCTATACAATTGCCAATAAACTGAAGAATTCATACAAAGGTGGACACCACAGTCTTCAAAAACAAAGGACAACTGGCTCTAACAAGGACGGAAAGAGATGCGGAAGGCCAGATGTACAACTAAACAAGAGGATAAGTACATCAGTGTCTCTAGTTTGAGAAACAGACACACCATATGTCATATGTATGTGAGTTTGGGATGGCATTATCCAATAAAAGATGGGGGTAGTGTTTGTAAAACCTGTCTGAAAACAGTCATTATTTTTGCAATTCTGCTCAATGATGCTCATAGGTGAATTATGGACCTGGCCAATGGGGCCAGTACCCAGGGGCCCTTGACTACCAAGGGCCCGGGGGGGCCCTGGGCTGCAAGGTCTCGCGGCCCATCAACTTTGAAAACAAATGTTTATATATGCTTAAATATGCATGAACTTTAAGTGAACTTGACAACATTTTTGCAATTCAAAAATAATGAGATGTTTGGCTGCAGGTTTCCAGTGAAATGTCCAGTTGGGGGCACCAAAAGCAACTAAAATGGTATCGTATTCAGACGTGGTTTAAATGTGAATTTTAGATAAAAACACATTTTTAAAACATACCTCCCTAACCTAACACTTTTGCCTGAACCTAACCAATAGTGTTTTAAAATATACATGATACGTTAAAAAGATATTCTAACCTTATCAATGCCTAAATCTAACCATTAGTGTTTTAAAATGCAGAAGTGAAATGAAAAAGCTAATTTTCTGAAGCAACCACATAATTTCGAGCCGCTTCTATACAGTAGCGGTTCTAGCTTGTATGGTGCCCTGGGCGAAACCCACTTCAACACCCCCCCAAAGTTGTCGACCGGGGGCACTGCCCATGTCGCCCATGCCTAAATCCGCCACTGCTTCTATAACTCTGTAATGTCACATGTCTGTTGGAGTTCATGGCTGGACTTGATTGAGTAATAAAGAGAAAAATAAGTATTAATAAAGTCATAATAAGCCATTAAAGTCATGATTTGAGTGCAAGTGAATAAAACACACAGTTGTTGTAGCACCTCTAGTGTTGATTTCACCTGGAAACTGCAGGGAATTGTACCTAAAGACCTATAACAAGTTTTGCAAAAATGTATAGTGTCACGTTTTCACTGTGAGACCAGGTTGTAAATATGTGGCCCCCACAGCTTATACAAGGCCCCCTCAACAGGTCCCTGTGACTATGAGGGCCCCCAGCCCTCTTATAGGACCCTTTTGCCTTTCTGTTTCTAATTAAATTTTTTGAGCAACTCTTTCACCTTGTAATGCTGTGCGCATCATATTTGATACATGACTTTCTAAAGCCTACATCATCATCACGATGTGTATGAGATGTCTACTGTCTCTAAGTAAACTAAGTTTTCATGCTGTACTGGAAGTAGAAAACCTTGTTATATAATTTTCCAAAATAGCAACCATCATGTTTTGATGCACTCATTTTTTTATGCGAAATCATTACTGATTTTGATCAAGTAAAATTAAAATTAACATTTATTTTGTTTCTGATATTTCAAAATTAGTATTTATTGAAGCAACATGTGCTTCAAATTTCATTATTTTGTATAAAAATAGGTTTAAACAGGTTTAAAAATATAATTTTCTGACTATTATTTCATATAGGCTTTATATGGTAAAGTTTTATTGTTTGTATAAAAGGGCTGTCGAACAAAAACATTTATTACACTATTCATTGCTATAACTGCATGTTTGCCCTACATTAGAAAAAAATAACTTGGCTTAGGTGGTTGGGAAAAATAAAATATAGATATTTTACTTTGTGTGGTACAAAAGTACTGATTAAACTAGATACGTAAAGTTTGTTGAAACAAACTATCATGTTGGTCTGACAAAACCTTGTCTGAAAGCAAGGGCGTAGCCAGGAAATTACTTTTGTGGGTCACTAAAAATGGATGGGCCAAGTTTTCACCCTAGTTATTTTTTATTTTTTTTCAAATTGTCCTTAACAACAGAGAAGCAGTGCATTCAGACAGTTCATTCACACTTTCAGAAATCAGAATTTATGCATTTAAAAAGCAAAAACAAATATATATATATATATATAATTTGGGTGGGCCTGGCCCACCCTTGGCTACACCACTGTCTGAAAGTTTTAAATAGTTTTAAATGCTTGAAGTTAGAAATTTCTACAGGTTTTACAGAAAGAAAGAAAGAAAGAAAGAAAGAAAAAATAGAGCATCTTAAAGCAGATTAAAGGGTTTTTGTTTGACAGCTGAAGTTTGAAATTATGAACATTCCAAAACAGACTCGTAGCTCATTTAAATATTCTGCCAATATAATGTAGCCTAAGGGATTGTTGGACACTTTAAAAAGGCTTAAATGATGACTTAGCAGGGCTTTTCGATGGAAGAATAATAATGGTAGCCAAGCTGTAGGGTCGTTCTAAACAGAAAACAGACTGCATAGATCTCAACTTTAAAAGATAATTGGACCAGTGGGGGACCTAGAAGAAAATTGGCCCCGGGGCCCTTGCTACTCATAATCCGCCACTGGTTATGCTAGTGGCACAGAAATTACACACTTCAGCTGTAAGACTTTATCATCTTTGTTTCTGTGCCTCTTGCAGGTGCTCATTGGGACAACTCCACAGGTCAATTATCAGAGGCTGTTTTGAAGGCATTGACTCCACCCATGCCAGTGCTGTACTTACGTGCAGTGCCAGCTGACCAGCAGGATGTGAAGAACACCTATGAGTGCCCAGTGCACCGCACCAAACTCCACAGCCCCACCTACATCTGGAGCTTCCGCCTCAAATCACGCCATCCACTTGCAAAGTGGGTCCTTGCAGGTGTGGCCCTGCTTATGTCTGTGTGAACAAGAGGCCACTCCATTCCTCTCATAGATTTTATCTTTGCTCAAATCCATGAAATAGATCCCTTTATATATATATATAATATATATATATATATATATATATATATATATATATATATATATATATATATATATATAAAAATTAGGTGTGTTTAACATTGACCCTCCATTCCTGCTGACTACTGATAGATCACTGTGATTCATCTCATGTCGAGAAAACAATCTGCTATCTTTGAATGGCAAGCTTCATCTTGCCAGTTTTTTGCTCAACCTATATGTGATTTAATAACTGCATATTACTACATATCATAATGCTGAACTGTACAAATGTGTTTTTAGGTAGTATTTTTGAAGGTATTAAAGGGATAGTTCACCTAAAAATAAAAATTATCTCATCATTAACTCACCCTCATGCCATCCCAGATGTGTGTGACTTTCTTTCTTCTGCAGAACACAAAGTTTTTTTAAGAATATTTCAGCTCTGTAGGTCCTCACAATGCAAGTGAATGGGTACCAAAAGTTTGAAGCTCCAAAAAGCACAAAGGCAGCATAAAAGTTATCCCTAAGACTCCATTGTTTTAATCCATGTCTTCTGAAGCAATACGATACAGTAGGTGTGGGTGAGAAACAGATCAATGTTTAAGTCCTTTTTTTACTATAAATCTCCACATTTGACCAGCCCTGACCAGTAGGTGGTGAGTTACACAAAGAATGTGAATTGCCAAAAACAAAGGAAGAAAGTGAAGAGAAGGATTTAACCACTGGAGTCGTATGGATTACTTTTATGCTGCCTTTATTTGGTTTTGGAACTTAAAAATTTCGGTACCCATTCACTTGCATTGTGAGGACCCAAAAAGCTGAAATATTCATCAAAGAATCTTTGTTTGTGTTCATCAGAAGAAAGAAAGTCATACATATCTGGGATGGCATGAGGGTGAGAAAATGGAGAGAGAATTTTCTTTTTTGCGTGAACTATTCCTTTAAACAGCGTCTTTACATTCTAGTTGATCACAAAATACAAAACATCTTCTGCTGTGTATGTCTGGGATTGTTTGTACACCCTTCCCATAGTTCTTTGCTATGACGCAGGCCTTGTCAGGAGACAAGAAAATTATATTTCTGTCCCGGAGAGGGAAACGAGCGGTTAACACAAGCTGTGTAGCTGTTCCTCCTCTCTCAGTGAGTCCAGCAGCAGGTGCACAGCAGGTAATAATGGCCCACAACAGGATGGATCTGTAACTGTTTAGACAATTTGTCTTCTGTTCTCACTGAGACAGCCAGCTGAGCTTTACAGCTTTTTGCATCAGAGAAAATCCACACTCTAAATACATGACACGTACTGAGGTCTATGTTTTACTTTGATAAGACCCAAGATATTTAAAAGCATAACTGGCATGGTTCATTCTGTATTCCTACCACTCTGTGGCAGTAAGTGTATAGTTTACTTCAAACATTTTCAAACATTAAAGACCCAATTAAATCATATGATGAGTGCAGTTTTCTTTTCTGTGTTGACAGTGTTGGGCAGAAACAGATTACATTTAATCTGAATTATGTCAAATCCAGATCAAGTACTTGTAATTAAATTACATTTTAAAATAAAAAAGTAAATTAGATTACCTAAAAAGTGTAATCCCAAAGATTACATTATTGATTACAATTTTAGTCATGTAATTTGTCATCAGTACCGGATTACATTTCAGAAGTAGCTACCCAACACTGGAAATCAGTAACATTATTTTTTAATTTAGATTACACGTTTTAGGTAACCTAATCTGGTTACTTATTGTATGTTTTGCTATATTGAATAATCAATTTTAAATGTATTAAGTACCAATTGACCTTTTTATTAAACATTAGTAAGCATAAACTCAAACAGCATCTTATTTGTCATTCGCTGAGTAAAACTACTCAAAAATGTAAAAGTGTAAAAAGTGTAATTGAAATACAAGTACTTGATCTGATTATATAATCCATATTACATGTGGAAAGAGCATTTGATTGGACAAAAATGAAAAATCAGTAGTGCAATGTGAGTCATCAGTATTTTTGGTCTGTAATCCTAGAAGAGAACCGTAAGTCTCTTTTAAACACCTTTATTTTCTCAATTGTGTCAAATTGTATTTGAACTTATCAACTTTTAACTTACGTGTAGGTTTAAAGATAAAAAAAAAAATAAAAAAAATAAAAGAAAGAGTGGCAAAAAATGTATTTTTCTTTAATATCAGGCTCTTGACAAAGAAAACTAGTGCAAACAGCAGCTACAGTCAGTCACTGCCTTCTGGCCTGTTTTTTTTTTATTTTTTATTATTATTATTTATTAAAAAAAACAAACATCTTTTTGTATTTACAGAGTTTATATGTGAACCTCACATGCATGAACAATCAGAATGGTCAATCAATGGCGTTGCCAAATCCTTCAGACCAACTAATCACATTTACAACACTACATCTTTTCTTTGTGTTTACAAAGTATGTTTCTAACAGCCCCCCTTCCCGAATCAGGGAAAATCTGAAGCTGATCAAAGTACAACTACACATTGTACAACAAAATCTATACACTTTCTATTTTCCAAACTCTGTCTAGTGTGAGCCTTTACAGAACCATTGCTTGAAGTTGTTTTTGCAGGAAATCTTTGGCTCCATGCAGTAGGGCTTCTTTAAAAAAACAACAAGCCCTGAAGTTTTGTTTCATTATTTCTATAATGGTCTGCAAACTAGGTTATTATAAAAGAATTATAGTGAATCTGATCAAGCATGTTAACCTAAGCGTTAAAACCTATTACAAAACACTGGGCTTCCTACAAAACAGGATTCTGAAAGGTATGTATTTTTAAGGTTTGAGATTTAAGATTTTATAACAGTATATTTAAGTCCAACTAAAGATCACCACTGCTTTAATTCTAGACTTCTACTATTGCTTGTGGTAGCAATGCTGTACCTAAATATACTGTGCTGGATTGACATATTTTTCTGATTGTCTCCAGATAGAATTACATTATGTTGCGATTTGTGCATGTAGCTCAAAATTCTAATTTGTGCCCATGATTTTCCCATATATGTATATGCAAACAACTCCACTGGTTCAAAAACTGGCTAAAAAAAAAAAAAAAAATAGTAATAATAACATCAACAATAATAATAATAATAATGTGTTCTACACTACTGAGTGAAAGTGAGCTGAACAAAAACACCATCTGGAATCCCATTACGATGTGTCTTTAGTGTAACATATAGAATACTGGACCATTTTAATCGTTCATGCCTGTTGTAACTGTTTTGCAGAACTGTTTCAGAAGCCAATTTTATAGATCTCCATTTCAGTTTCTTCAAATAACTGAAAGGGATAGTTCACCCAAAAATATAACAAATGTCATCATTTACTCACCCTCATGTTGTTCCAAACCTATATACCTTTCTTTCTTCCTTGAAGCAAAAGTCATACAGGTTTAGAACAACATGAGGGTAAGGAAATAATGAACGTATTTTCATTTTTGGGTGAACTATACCTTTTACCTGTGTACTTGTGTACTATACTGTAACTTGCAGAGAGATCTTTGGTTGTGCGAAACTCTGCCTCTGGTCTTTGTGATTGATGCAAGTGTGTTTCCCCCCTAGTGGATGACTTGCTCACCACAGTCTTCATTTTTAGAGGAAGGATTTTGTCCTATCTCTTTCAGTAGTGGATCGGGACCCATGTGTTGTTCTATGTCCGGGGCTCTAGTCTGTGTGAGAGCTCAAAGAGGGTCTGTTGATTGTCGATGATGTGCAGGTAGTTGATGTACATTCTCACCTCTACACTGTCCTTCTGGCACAGCATGTATCCTGATTGAGAAAAATCCAAAACCTATAAAATCTGCACCTCCACAAAGTTTTGCTCTCAGCAAAGAGTACAGCTACAGTTGCAATTGAAATTATTCAACCCTCCAAGACAGTAAGGATTTACAAAGGTAAGCTTTTATGATGATTTTTTAAACTTTACATCTATATCAGTTGAGTGACACATTCAAAGTCATAGTGTGAATATATAACCTAATATTTCTAAATAGCAGGATTTTTAAAAATACAGCCATGTCATAATTATTCAACCCCTATTGCATGTAGCTGTTTCTTAAACATGTAAGGCTACACAAGTAATTGTTTTAAAACAAAATTAAGTCATCAATCTGCAATGGCACTTATTTAAGTTTTAAAATTTAAGTTTAGTGTTGTAAGCAAAAATGTATTTCTATGCAAAAAATGCAATTAAAAATAAGCTGTCTCAAAAGCTAATAGAGGAGATTATTTAATTACACAAGAAAGGTCATGGCTAAAAGTACATTTCCAAGGCACTTCAATTTCCAATAGACAAAGCTGGCAGCATCATTCATACATTTTTTAAATATGGTACAACAGCAACCTTCTTGAGGTGTGGAAGAAAGCAAAACTTCACCAAGGGAAATGCTGACTCCAGTTGACTGAATATTTAAGAAGTAATTTGGAAAGACTTGTGGAGTCCTGGAAGAAGTTTTTATAGATGTATGACACTAAACTGAAAATGAGTTTTAGACCCATGGGTCAGCAGTACGTCTGGAGTAAGATGACAAGGTGATGACAAGAACGACACCATCCCCACAGTCAAGCGTGAAGGTGGGTCAGTCCTGTTATGGGGGTGTTTTGCGGCTGCAGGAAACAGCTATCCTGACTATGTGACTGACACCATGGATTCTTTCAGGTATCAGGCCATTTTGGCATGAAAAATGTGATGCCTTCAGTGTGTAAATTGAAGCTCGGTGATCACTGGACTTTCCAGCAAGACAATAACACCAAGGATACATCCAAGTTGTCCAAAATCTGGTTCAGGGATAGGTCGTGGAATGTCCTTAAATGGCCCTTTCAGTCCATCATTAAAATCCCATTGCAAACCTTTGTTGGGATTTCAAGGAAGCAGTGGCAGCACAGAAACCAAAGAATGTCAATGAGCTGGAAGCTTTTGCTCATGAGAAATATGTAAAAATTCTAATAGAGAGGTGGCCGAAACCTGAGAACACTTACCTGAAACATTTATTTGCTGTTATTAAGGATAAAGGATGCTCCACAAATGATTGACTTTGGGGGTTGAATATTTTTGACATGACATTTGTGGAGAGAAATAGTTATTTTTTATTTTAAAATTTGGGTAAACTGAACTCTTTGTTCTCAAAATCACTCAAATGTGTATTAAAAACTTACTTTGACTGTTTACTGAGGTTTTAGTTGATGTGTTTTATTTCACATCACCAGAATGTATTGCTGGTCAGGGGGGTTGAATAATTTTGATTGCAACTGTAAACTAGGTCAAAACTAGTTTTTTTACAGCAGAAGCAGATCTGGCTTATGCACAAATATATTCAGAGCTGAACAAGCCAAATGTGACGTGTTTAATTTTTTTCAATGTTAAAATACTCTTTTATCCCAGGTTATTATGTAGAAGTAAGCATTTTGTAGATTGATTTCCCAGAAAAGTGTAAACACTGTGGCTCTGCAGTGCTTGAGTGGTCTGACATAGCAACATTGGCCCAACCAATGGCATGCGTTTGGTACGGGACTGTTTGTACAATGGCAAAAGACTGGGAGTGGTGGTATTTAGGAAACCTGTTTGAAATCAGTCATTCTTTTTGTAATTGTGTTTGGTGACGCTAGTGGCACAGAAATTACACGTCACCTTAAAGTTTTGCAATATATTATTCTGATTTAAATGATTTGAGCACTTACCCATGTGATCTGTCCGACACTGCCTTATAATCCGCACTGTGTCTGCTATCATGTGCTGCACACAAAATACACCTTCATTAACCTGTTCTGCTCACTTGATGAGACATAACATTAATTTTCAGAGAAAAATTATTTCCTCAAGGCCTGTTGTTCACTTACTAGCTTATCAAAGTTGACCAGGTTGTCGAGAAAGGTTTTGTTGCCCTCATGAATGAAGGTAATATCTATTCAAAGAGAAGATATTCATTCAAACGTAAATACAAAAACACAAGTGAGACTGAGAACTAGCCAAAACTCATCCAAATAGACTCACAAAGCATCCTAATCATGTGTGGCATGAGTTATTTTTCTCCAAAAAAAAAGTCACAATCGTGACAAAGCATTTTGTTGATCAGATGTTCTATGTGGCCAAACCCGGTGTGACATTTCATTGGTCCAAAGTCTCACTCCGCACAAAACCTTTTCTTACTAGCTGTGTTTGTGTCCCTTCGCATAGCAGTTTGCATTTAAAGGAATCGTTCACCCAAAATATTAACATTCTCTCATCATTTACTCACCCTCTTGCCATCCCAGTTGTGTATGACTTTCTTTCTTCTGCAGAACTCAAATGAAGAATTTTAGAAGAATATCTCAGCTCTGTAGGTTCATACAATGCAAGTGAATGGGTGCCAAAATGTTGAAGCTCCAAAAATCACATTAGTCAGCATAAAAGTAATCCATAAGACTCCAGTGGTTAAATCAATATCTTCTGAAGTGATATGCTAGGTGTGGGTGAGAAACTGATCAATATTTATGTCCTTTTTTTACTATAAATTCTCCTCACTGCTCAGTCAATCTCCACTTTAACATTTGCTTTAACATTCTTCTTCTTGTGTTTTTGGTGATGTGCATTCTTCGTGCATATCGCCCCCTACTGGGCAGGGAGAAGAATTTCTAGCAAAAAAGGTCTTAAATATTGATCTGTTTCTCACCCACACCTTTCATATCACTTCAGAAGACACTGATTTAACCACTGGAGTCATATAGATTACTTTTATGACGCCTTTATGTACTTTTTGGGGCGTAAAAATGTTGGCACCCATTCACTTGCATTGTACGGACCTACAGAACTGAGATATTCTTTTAAAAATATTCATTTGTGTTCTGCAGAAGAAAGAAAGGCATAAACATCTGGGATGATGGCATGAGCGTGAGCAAATGAATAATTTTTGGGTGAACTATCCCTTAAGTGCAGACAGACAAAATGCTTGTTGTTGGAAACTTGTCATGTCACGCCCGGTTAGGACGTTGCTGTGGGTGTTGTGTGCAGATTATTAAGAATCATAAGTTTGATGCTTGATAAACAGCACACAACAAGTCAGAGCACATTTTACTCGCCTCACCTTTCAGAAGCAGAGGTAGGAATGGGATCTTGGGAGATTTCATCTTCCTGAAGGAATCTCTATAGGCTTTGTGGTTTAAAGAAGGGTCCTGCAAATCATGACAGAGCATTCAGGAGTACAGTATATATTTGCACAAGTGTGTTTGTAATGCAATTTGTACTGGTTTGTCTTAAATCTTTTCCAATGTAATACCACCTGCTGTTTCCTCCCTTGAGGCCACAGGCTCTGATCTGATTATGGCTTCATATATTACATTCTAATGAGCCGTAAATAGCACAAAATGCTCTAGCAGGAGGGAACAGGAGGTGAACTAGCAGGAGGCAACTTAAATCCTGATGAGACAATCACTTACTGTCAGGCTCTCCAGCTCGGAAAATAACTTCCTGAACTTCCCAGGGACTTTCTGGAAAGGGGACAGTAAAAGAAGAAAAATAAGTGGAAGGAATGAAGCCAAATTACAGCTTTAGTGGAGTTTGTTATGGCAAACAAATATATATATATATATATATATATATATATATATATATATATATATATATATATATATATATATTGATGTTAACAACGTGACTGCAACACTAACTCCTCATATACACATACTGTATATTGTGGTGTATGTCATTGTATTGGGGTTGGTATTATCCTACCTCCCATGTCTGAGTGAGTCGACTGACAGCTGGACTGTTCAATCCCAAAATGATAGCAAAAACTGAGTTTAGGTTCCTCTGTACTTTACAGCTAAGACAAATTGAGAAAAAGAAGATAACGGAAAGAGAGAAGGACAAGAAATGAGAAAAACAAAATGAGCATGTACATCAAATGCTTTGAGAAGAAAGAGATAAAAGAAATGTCTTTAACAGATACCAGTACAATAATGCTGACAGTAAAAACATTCTGGGGATCACCAAACTCCCCATAAAAAAATATAATGCAAAAAGGTTTGTGTGAGTTTAGGGGCAGGGTTAAAGGATAGAAAATATAATTAGTTCAGTATAAAAACAATAGAAGTCAAAAGAAAAACAAATGCGTAAACTCACTGTGCTGCGATCTTGATAAATTTCTTGAAGAGCTGCACACGTTTGCAGAGGGTCGGACACAGAAGCACTTCAGTCATCACCCACTGCTGAGTCTCATTACAGCGCTGTAACAGCTGCTCCAGCACCACCGTGTGGCCAGTGCTTGAATCGCGGCTCAGCGTAAAATACACCAGCTCTTGCTGCAGGGTCACGGAAAATTGCATTACTATTGTTGTTGACACCTTGTTGTGGATTTTTATTGTTTTATTTTACAGTACTTATTGAGTAAAAAATGAATAGGAAACCTGTATTATTTCATACTCTATTAGGGGCTTCCATTCAGTTTCATTGGATTAAAAAAGAAAGAAAAAATTGAATTACCTCAATTCCGAAAAAGTTGGGACAGTATGGAAAATGCTAATAAAAACAGAAAGGAGTGATTTGTAAATTATATTCACATTTTGCTATATTGTAAGCACCACAACTACACATTATATGATGTTTTACCTTGTGAATTTCATTGTTTTTTATTAAATGTACAGTAATTTCAAATCAGATGATTGCAACACAATCCAAAAAAGATGAGACGGGGGCAATTTAAGACTAATAACAATTTGACGAGTTGAAATAATAAGGCGATGTGAAACAGGAGATGTTAAACAGGTGAGGCAATTGTGTCAAGAACAGCCTAGTCCTTCAAGAGTAAGGATCGTTCAAGACTTGTCAATTTGCCACTAGATGCTTCAGCAAATAGTCCAGCACTTTGAGAACAATGTTCCCCAAAGACAAACTGGAAGGATTTTGGGCATTTCACCCTCTACAGTGCACAATATAGTTAAAAGATTTGCATAAGGGCAAGACGAAAACCACTTCTGAATGCGTGTGATCTCTGATCCATCAGACGTCACCCTCTTAAAAAAACATAATTCATCTGTAATGGATATCATGAACATGGGCTTGGGATAACTTTAGTAAACCTTTGTTAGTCAACACCATTCACCACTGCATCCACAGATGCAGGTTAAGACTTTACTATTCAAAGCTGAAGCCCTACATCAACACTGTCCAGAAGTGCTGCTGGCTTCTCTCGGCTCGGTCTCATTTTAGATGGAAAGTAGAACAGTGGAACCGTGTGTTTTGGTCCGATGAGTCCACATTTCAGATAGTTTTTGAAAAGCACAGCTGTCGTGTTCTCCAGGCCAAAGAGGAAAAGGGCCATCCAAGCTGTTATTAGCGTCAGGTCCAAAAGCCAGTGTCTGTATGGGCTAGGGGTGTGTCAGTGCCCATGGCATGGGTAACTCACACAACTGTGAGGGCACCATCAATGCAGACAGATATGTAAAAATTTTGGAGCAACATACATCGCCATCCAGCACCATCTTTTCCAGGGACGTCCAAGCATTTTCCAGCAGGACAACTTCAAACCACATACTGCCCGGATTACAAGTGCATGGCTGTGTAAGCAGAGAGTGCGGGTGCTAGATTGGCCTGCCTGCAGTCCTGACCTGTCTCCTATTGAGAATGTGTGGTGCATTATGAAGCACACCATACGGCAATGAAGACCCTGTACAATTGTGCAGCTGAAGACCTGCATAATGGATGAATGGGGGAAAATTCCACTTTCTAAACTTAACACACTTGTGTCTTCAGTGCCCAAATGCTTATTATGTGTAATTTGAAGAAATGGTGATGTTTCACAGTGGTAAACACTCGACTGTCCCAACTTTTTTGGAGTGTGTTGCAATCATCTGATTTGAATTTACTGTACATAAAAATAAAAAAAATAAATAAAAAAATGACAAGTAAATGTCATTTACTTTTCACAAGGTAAAACATCATATGTGTAGTTGTGGTGTAGTTCTGGTGCTTTCAATATAGCAAAGGGTGAACATAATTTACAAATCAGTCCTTTTTGTTTTTATAAGCATTTTTCACATTGTCCCAACTTTTTTGGATTTGGGTTGTATTTGTTATGATTGTAAATCTTAAATTAATAACTTAACTTACAATAATTATGCATGTTTACCTGTGTGCTAAACAGTTGCATTAACAACTTACTAGCAGGTACAGAATTTTTGGTAACTAGTAGTTCACGCAAGATAAGTACATTGATACATTGAAGCAAACTTGATTTATTTAATTTTACATGTGCATTTTTCAACCGCTGGAAGCTCGGACACAATTCAAACCCTGATCTTAGGACCTTTTAGGAAACATTTGCTTAAATTGCAGGTTAGTGGTGAGAAGCAGCTGTGCTTTTTAAATTGCTTCATACTGACAAAAAGGACCTGGACTGTTCACATTGAGGGTTCTGCACTGTCAGAAGTGTGTGTGTGTGTGTGGGAATGGGACTTCACCTCATGTATGTTACTGAAGAGTGTCCAGTCACAGTTGGTGAGTGAAATAGCTACATCCCATGTGTTCATGCTCAGCATCTTCACTGACCGCTGCTGCATCTGTCCGTTATCGGTGAAGAGACTCTGACAGAGAACAACATTCACAGCACACTATCATTCATCCGTTTGCTTCAGTGCAAGTGTTGTATTGTATGATTCAGCAGTTCATAAACTTTTTGACTTCAAGGCAATATTCATAGACCACTTTCCTATGAATATTCAAAAACACTGTCCACCAGAATGAGAAATGTGTTATCAGTTTATGTTGTAATCTTGACTTCTTAGCAGTTTTCATTCATTCTAAAATATTTTAAACACGTTTAAGTTGAGGCCTCCTTGGAAGTTTGCCGAGACCCCTTTGTAGGCCAAGGACTCCTGGTTGAGAACCACTATGCTATCTGACTGTTTTAAATGGGCTATATCATTGAAAACAGGGTTTTAACTAAATGTACCATGCAGCCATACTCTAAAGTTCACAATGCAAAGTTCCCTACCCCATCCATACAGACAATTTGTGAAAAGTAAGCTAAAACTGCTCAATCAGAAATTGTGATAACACTTTTCAGTCATGACAACTGTCTGAAAGATTTAGCATGTCAATGTGGGTATGACATATTGATAGGATTTTGGTCTTGGCGGACTAGATCTGCAACGCTGCTGCTGCTGCTGCATAGCCAGTATGAAGACTTGCTACTGCTAGAACAGACTGTACACAGACATTCTCCTGCACAATTAGACAAACACAAGACATGCTGTATCAAGCATATACTGTATGGCATGCTGCCGCACAATTAGCAATAAATATAATCCCCATACAGCAGATCTAGACAAGTGAAACTGAGGAGGAGGAGGGTTTTAGAGAAATTGGCTGACTTACAAACTGGGCAAATTTAAATGTTAGACAAAGAGAGAGCATGCAAGTTGATTGGCTACCCTATTACTTGTCAAAGGACCTATCAGCTTACACCATGCGAGACGACAGGCTTAACAAGTTACATGTGAGGGAGCCTATTGGCTAACAGATATCAAGTACAAAGAACCTATTAGCTTGCCACATGTAGAGCTTCATGCCTGAACTTAGTCATAAACTATGCTGGTAGATGGAAGTTAGCCTATTATGACAGAAGTCATTTGTATACAGAAGTCTTAAGACTTGTTTAATTCAAAGAGTCAGAGAGAGAGGGTGGGAAATGATCCTGAAAAACAAAATTATGGCTGTTCTTGGTTTAAGAAACCCTGACAATTTTTGGGGCTTTCAATCGATTAAAAATGTGTTGAAATAATTGCATGATATGCTGCTTAATTAATAAAATTCATCACAAATATCAATATTTGCTCATAAAAGCCCCCAATTAAAGATCATTTGTATATAAAAATGCATTTTTTGTATGATTATTATTGTTGTTTTTATTAAGTCCAAGAGCGTCCCATGCGCAGCTTTCGTGCAGAAGAATGCAAATTGTCTGCCAGTATTTTCAGACAAAATGCTGCATTCATCTTGCCATCAATTTTCACAAGATTCCCTGTGCCTTTAGAGCTCACACACCCCCAAAACATCAGTGAGCCACCACCATGCTTCACAGTGGGGATGGTATTCTTTTCACTATATGCCTTGTTGACCCCTCTCCAAACAAAGCGCTTATAGTTGTGACCATAAAGCTCTATTTTGGTCTCGTCACTCCAAATTACAGTGTGCCAGAAGCTGTGAGGCGTGTCAAGGTGTTGTCGGGCATATTGTAACCGGGCTTTTTTGTAGCATTGGCACAGTAAAGGCTTCTTTCTGGCAACTCGACCATGCAGCTCATTTTTGTTCAAGTATCATAGTATTGTGCTCCTTGAAACAACCACACCGTCTTTTTCCAGAGCAGCCTGTATTTCTCCTGAGGTTACCTGTGGGTTTTTCTTTGTATCCGGAACAATTCTTCTTGCAGTTTGGCTGAAATCTTTCTTGGTCTACCTGACCTTGGCTTGGTATCAAGAGATCCCCAAATTTTCCACTTCTTAATAAGTGATTGAGCAGTACTGACAGGCATTTCCAAGGCTTTGGATATCTTTTTATATCTTTTTCCATCTTTATAAAGTTCCATTACCTTGTTACTCTGGTCTTTTGACAGTTCTTTTCTGCTCCCCATGGCTCAATATCTAGCCTGCTCAGTGCATCCAAGTGAGAGCTAACAAACTCATTGACTATTTATACACAGACACTAATTGCAATTTAAAAAGCCACAGGTGTGGGAAATTAAACTTTAATTGCCATTTAAACCTGTGTGTGTCACCTTGTGTGTCTGTAACAAGGCCAAACATTCAAGGGTATGTAAACTTTTGATCAGGGCCATTTGGGTGATTTCTGTTATCATTATGATTTAAAAAGGAGCCAAACAACTATGTGATAATAAATGGCTTCATATGATCACTATCCTTATATAAAAGACAGTTTTTTTTTTTGCATGATCAGTCATATTTTCAAAATCAATGTCAAAATTTCACAATTTCTGCCAGGGTATGCAAACTTTTGAGCACAACTGTATATATATATAATGCTACAAAAGTATATAGCCTCTAAGATTTGTATTTTTCTGTGTGGAAAACAGATTTATTTTAACAGTCTCACCATGATCTCAGTCAGGTCTCTTCTGCAGACGTGCAGCCTGTCTGCAGCGCTGAGTAAAGCAGAAAATACACACTGATCTGACTGAAGCAGAACCTTCTCTGGAGAGAGAGAGGGAGAGAGAGAGAGAGAGAGAGAGAGAGAGAGAGAGAGAGAGAGAGAGAGAGAGGAAGTGTCAATGGCAGAGAATAAGGATATACAGCAGGGTACACTATATAGCCAAGAGTATGTGGACACCCAAATACCATTCAATAAAATGCATTTGATTTCAAAACCATTGCCATTAATAGGAAGTTGATCCTCCCTAACAGCTTCCACTCTTCTGGGGAAGCTTTCCACTAGATGTTGGAACATGACTGCAGGGATTTGCTCCCATTCAGACACAAAAGCATCAGTGAGATCAGGCACTAATATTGGGTGATGTGGTCTGGCTTGCAGCCTGTGTTCCATTTCATCACAAAGGTGTTCAGTGGGGTTCAGGTCAGTCAAGTTCTTCCACACAAGACAGACAGAACAGAAAGGGGGTTGCCACAAAGCGGAAGCACACAATTCTCTAGATGTCATTGTATGCTGTTGCATCAAGATTTGTCTTCACTGGAATTAAGAAGCCTTGCCAAACATGTTAATTAGAAGGGAGTATTCATACGTTTGAACATGTAGTGTACAGAAGAAAAGAGAAAAAGAAGTGAAATAAATTATTTGGCCCACAGAGGTCAGTAGGGACCTGGCAGAAAGGGATGCCTCGTGAACAAATAGAAAGCAACAACTTTGTCAATCAATATGAAAACAGGCATTCTACACGTTCAGACCTCCAGTATACGTGACGGCGACCAGCACCATGTCATCCTCAACGCAGTCGAGCCTTTCAGCCAAAGTTCTCAGCAATTCCTGCACACACACCTCGCTGTGTGTCCTTACACTCACGTATGAGTCTATAGTCATGTACACACGACACAGCACTGAGGAGACACACAGAAGCACTGCATCAGTCACATAAAAATGTCGTGAAACAAGATTCTCACCTGCTGTTATTCGTAAACAACCTGCCGCTGGTCTCCAGTAGCTCTGCAGGCAGTCAGAGTGCTCCAAGTGTGCGGGAGAGAAATATGAGGGAATATTTGATGAGCTTACCTTCCTTACTCTCTCTCTGATCTCCTCTCACGGGGTGCCAGCTCTCCTTCAGACTCAACTGATGGACGAGAGCTTTATTCTGAAACATAGCAAACATAATAGCACTGAGAATAGTTTTGCCTATGAAAAACACACACACTAACACACAACTCAAGGCAATACTGAGAGTCTGATGTGCGTATAATATAGAGCTGGACCGATAATTTCCTATATATATATATATATATATATATATATATATATATATATATATATATATATATATATATATACACATACACACACACTGGCAGCCAAAAGTTTGGAATAATGTAAAAATTTTGCTGTTTCGAAGGAAATTGGTACTGTAATTCACCAAAGTGGTATTCAACTGATCACAAAGTATAGTCAGGTCAATACTGATGTAAAAAACAGCAACATCACTATTTGAAAAAAATTTTTTTTTATAAAATCGAGACAGGCTCCATTTCCAGCAACCATCACTCCAACACCTTATCCTTGAGTAATCATGCTAAATTGCTCATTTGCACTAGAAAATCACTTTCCATTATATCAAACACAGTTGAAAGCTATTTGGTTCATTAAATGAAGCTTAACATTGTCTTTGTGTTTGTGTTTGAGTTGCCACAGTATGCAATAGACTGGCATGTCTTAAGGTCAATATTACGTCAAAAATGGCAAAAAAGAAACAGCTTTCTCTAGAAACTCATCAGTCAATCATTGTTTTGAGGAATGAAGGCTATACAATGCTTGAAATTACCAAAAAAACATAAGATTTCATACAAAGGTGTACACTACAGTCTTCAAAGACAAAGGACAACTGGCTCTAACAAGGACAGAAAGAGATGTGGAAGGCCCAGATGTACAACTAAACAAGAGGATAAGTACATCAGAGACTCTAGTTTGAGAAATAGACACCTCACATGTCCTCAGCTGACAGCTTCATTGAATTCTACCCGCTCAACACCAGTTTCATGTACAACAGTAAAGAGAAGACTCAGGGGTGCAGGCCTTACGGGAAGAATTGCAAAGAAAAAGCCACTTTTGAAACAGAAAAACAAATAGAAAAGGTTAGAGTGGGCAAAGAAACACAGACATTGGACAACAGATAATTGGAAAAGAGTGTTATGGATCTTAACCCCATTGAGCTTTTGTGGAATCAGCTAGACTGTAAGGTGTGTGAGAAGTGCCCAACAAGACAGCCACATCTATGGCAAGTGCTACAAGAAGTGTGGGGTGAAATGTCACCTGAGTATCTGGACAAACTGACAGCTAGAATGCCAAGGATCTGCAAAGCTGTCATTGCTACACGTGGATGAAAACTCTTTGAAGTAGTATAAGAGGTTCTGAATTTTTTTTTCAAATTGTAATAGTAATTTTTCACATTATTAATGTCCTGACTATACATTGTGATCAGTTGAATGCCACTTTGGTGAATAAAAGTACCAATTTCTTTCCATAAGAGCAAAATCTGTACATTATATATATATATATATCGCTGTTAGTATTTTGTTGATTTTAGCAGGAGATCATGTATGATTATTCACATGATAAGAAGTTGAAGACAGGATGTGCTGACATGGCAAGTTTCTATATAGTCGCATTTTTCTTTGCATTCTCTTGCTTCAATTTAGAACTATTGATTTATCTGATTAAAATAACAAAATATGCATTAAACTGATGATAAAAATATCTCAGAGGACGAATCTCAGTTGCCTCCGCATCTGAGACCTTCAATCCGCGCATTTTATCACGTGGCTTGTTGAGGGAATTACTGCGGAGACATAGCGGGTGTGGAGGCTTCACGCCATCCACCGCAGCATCCAAGCACAACTCACCACGCGCCCCACCAAGAGCGAACCACATTACAGGCCAGGTCTCCTAAGCAACCAAATTGGCCCGGTTGCTAGGGAGGGTAAAGTCACATGGGGTAACTTCCTTGTGGTCGCAATTAGTGGTTCTCACTCTCAATGGGGTGCGTGGAAATTTGCGAGGATTGACAGTCTCAGAAGTGGAGGCAACTGAGACTTGTCCTCCACCACCCAGGTTGAGGTGAGTAACAGCGCCACCACGAGGACCTACTAAGTAGTGGGAATTGGGCATTCCAAACTGGGAGAAAGGGGGATAAAAAATAAAAATTAAAAAATTAAAAAATAAAAAACAAAATCTTAATTTTGAACATAAGGAATATGTCATTATAGAATGGATAGCTCTGGTCATGGATACTGATTGGTCAATAACAAAAACTTTCAATAATTATTTACACCAGGAAATTATGAGGCATAATGTGCCAGAATACATTGTAGAGATTATTAAAGCGGTCATATTAGACTCTCGAGTAGCATTTTTTTAATGTAAATTAGTTTAATGTCACCATTTTCAACTTTCTCTCTCTGACATTTAAATTTAAACAGCCTATTTTGCTACTATAGCTTTAAGATATGCAGCTTTACAGTTTACAGCTTTAAAATCAATAGAGCAAGCAAATTCCTGTTTTTCACGATATGGCCCCTTTAAAACATGAGGAGTTCAGTCACTATGAACACTAAGGTGGAATTATTGAGATTCTGTGCAGGTAGCATCACGGATGGCTTTAACTCTTACCTTCCTTTGCGGAGAGTACTCATCTACCGTGCTGATGGAGAGAGAAAGAGAGACAGAAAGAAATCAAAGTGTGGAATGAGCAAGAGGGATCATTTGAAATATAAATGTGCCATTATATCAATGCTGAACACTGGAATCCCCCACACGCCGCCAGGAGCGGTCATAAAAAGCCCTTTCTCATTCAGATCAGGACTTCTTGATCATCGCTAACATTAAAATTTGACACGTGGTGATTTACTGATTACCTCATCTAAATGAAACTGCACAACGATCTCATCCCTGCACACCTCATTCTCATTAAACAGCCTGATAAAAGAGAGGGCTTTATAGTCTCCATATTCCGATGCCACTCTAATTAATCATTGGCATGGAATGAAGCACCAGCAGGCGTGTGATGTATAGCTGAGAGGTCATTGCCAGGACTGATGCTTACTAAACAGAGATATTGGATCAGAGCTCTTGTACAGTACATTAGTTGGAAGTTTTGACATACTTGACTGAATTTATATTTCTGAGAATGCCCAGAGTTTGCAGATCTGTAGTCCAAGCAAAGGGGGTCTACTTTGAAGAAGCTAAATTATAAGACAGTTTTTGATGTGTTTGAACATTTTTGTGTTTTTTGAGGTTTTTTTAGTGGTTGCTGCATATTTCCCATACTTCTATTTGTGTTATTACATAGTTTTACTTACTTTATTCAAAAACGTGGAAAATGGTAATATAAAGAATAAATAGGTGTGTTCATAAGTAGATGTTTAACTGGTAGTGTACAAAGTTATTTGAATGCAGACAATTTCTTACATGCTTTCCACCAATCTTTTTTATAATAAACATGTACTGTATGTGGTTACAAACAAATAATATAAAACAGTGAAATCGCTCACAGTAACTTCACTTCTCCGTCTTGCCTACACTCGGCTCCAGTATCTCACAACAGACGGATGACGTGAGCTCCACTGACTTCCCTCCAGTGGTTGTCACTCCTGAATGCTGCTCGTCATTTGCATAAAGTTAAACTTTTCTCAAATCTGTCGTGTTGCTCGCCATGCCCACATCTTTTAGCCAGCAATCTCAGTCGCTCATGTTGCTGGAAGTTGCTTTGCTCTCATTGAAAAAGAATGGGAACTTGTCCCATTGCACTTCGTGCCATTCTTAGCTAATTTTTTATTCATATGTTGTTCCTTTAGCTGTGAATTAATGTTATGAATTTAGGAGTTTTCCACAGAAAATGTGTTTGTTCCCCTGGCTTAACTGTCAACTCTTTAATTTGCTTGAGCTCAGGTCATTTAAAACCACAGCCTTCTAAATTCTGTTAAATGAATTATAGCTCAGTTATCACCCACAGCAGAACGTCTGTTGTGCGGGGAATGACTGATGAGGGCTTTAACTGTCAACACACTGTGAGATGAGAATTACAAACAACAGCTTCTTTGTAACATGACTTCACTCCTTTATTATATCTCTGTTCTCTCCTCGTGTCTCCCAGGGAACACACAACCAGAGAGACAAAGTCATTTCATTTTGGATTAAAAACTTGAAATTGCATATGGGTCTTTTAAAGGGCATCACTCTGTCTTTTTCCAGCTCTCATTTAGTATTTTTGGGGGTGCAAACTCTGAGGGACGTTATTGTGTGAACATAATGAATGCACCTCAAAATATCATGGATTCTTGTAAAAAAGTGCTTCCCAGAAGCCAGCAGTGGAGAGGAAATTCATAATTTGAGTAGTTTGTTATATCACATGTGGTCTGGTTGTGGTTATGGAGAGACTCACTGTCTGCGTTGCATCCGGAGAAGTTTCTGAAGTTCTTTAAAATCCTTCTCCAGGGAGGGGAACTCATAGAGATCATCTAGAACGTATCTGTACAGGGTCTACAAATTGAAACGAACACAAGATATAAATACAATCTCAAGCAACAGTTATCTGGGTCCAAAAACACATGTGAAGAGAACTTGAACAAAATAGCCAAATTTGAAAGAATAGACTTCCAACTTCAACTTTTTGATCCCAGTTGCACGATAGGATTTTAAGTTATTGTGACCACTCGCAATGGAAATGTAAAAAAATGTAGCATGTTCCTTCAGCATGTTCTGATATAGGCCGATTTGTTATTGTGGGCCACACTCAAAAATTTATTGGCTCAGATCTTCTAAATGATTAATACAATTTCATTTGATAACTTTTTGTCAGGAGCATTTCTGTTTGATACCAGGATTGTGCACAATTCAGAATTGAATGAAGAATAATTCAATTCCAGTTCAATTTCTGATTTGAACTGAGGTAGAATGAAAGATGTAGAATTGTAATTTGAATTAAAGTAAAATAAATAAAGAATATTAAAATAAAAAAAAAACTTCATATGACTGTTTAAGTTTCTTTTTTAATGATACATTTGATTTTTCAGTACAACATGAAACATGTTATCATATTATCATATGCATAACAAATGGAGTATTTCCAGAAACATTACAGTGAAAAAAACTCTTCATTCATCAAGTAAAAAATGCTAAAAAAAAAGGCACTGAAATATTTACTTGATTATTGTAGTTTCTTTTCAGGGCAAGTAATGCATCTCAATGCAGCTTTACTATTACAACAGATTCTTTTCTCAAACCAACAAGCACAGCAGAGAGTTGGATTAATGCATTTATTTTAGTTAAAATTGGCCTGCACAATATGTTTATGTGGTACAGTCCCATTTACCCTCTTCCCAGCATGCACTGGGGCATGAATAATATGGTTGCATTGGTCATTTGCATAGTTTTATTTACATTGTTGTTGTTAATTGTCACAGTAAGTAACTTGTTTTGTGATGTCAGGATGAGTTTGTTTCTCTAATAAAGTGTTAAAGGAATAGTACACCCAAAAGTGAAAATTATCTCATCATTTACTCACTCTCATGTCATTCCAGATGTGTATGACTTTCTTTCTTCTGCAGAACACAAATGAAGATTTTTAGAAGAATATCTCAGTTCTGTAGGTCCATACAATGTAAGTGAAAGGGTGCCAAAATGTTGAACCTCCAAAATCCACATTAGGGCAACATAAAGGTACTCCAGACGTCTCTGGTGGTTAAATCCATTTCTTCTGAAGCGATTTAATAGATGTGGGTGAGAAACAGATCAATATATAAGTCCTTTTTTACTATAAATTCTTCTCCCTGCTCAGTCAATTTCCACTTTACTTTCACTGTCTCATTCTCCTTCTTCTGTTTCTGGTGATTAACATCCTTCTTGTATATCACCCACTACTGGGCAGGTAGGAGAATTTATGACAAAAATGACAAATATTGATCTGTTTCTCACCCACACCTATCATATTGTGTCTGAACATATGGATTCAACCAAAGTCAAATGGATTACTTTTATGCCACCTTTATATGGATTTTGTAGATTCAAAATTTTTGCATTCACTTGCATTGTATGGTCCTACAGAGCTGAAATATTCTTCTAAATATTTTAATTTGTGTTCTGCAGAAGATAGAAAGTCATACACATCTGGGATGGCATGAGGGTCACTTTTTACAGCATTAATAACCAATAATAAATATAATAAAATGTAATAATGTTTAAAAAGCAACCTATAGAAATGTGTATTTCATTTATTTTACTATATTTAAAACATTTTAATTTTATGGACCATGGTGGAAGAACAATTCATTTCCAGGAATGCTGTAATTTTCTCGATTTATTAAACAATCAATAGATTCAAATTCTGAATCTATTTTAGGAAGTTATCTGAAAACAACATGGTGGACCATTTCTGGTTCTGTACAGCAAAAACTAAATCTTTTGATAGCTGTGTTCATTTTATTTTATTTATTTGTTGATGTTAAGTGAGAAATGTTATGTCTATAATATTTTTATTTTATTTTTTTATTCTACCTATTAGGGAATAAACAGGCATACTTGGTCAAAAATAATAACAATTATTTGTCACAAAATGTGTCTTTGACTAATGAATTTGTATAGTGTGACTGGGTTGAACTTCTTTGAATTACAATTCAGTAAATTTCATTTCCTATCATTCCAATTCAAATTCCAGTTCAACTTTCTGTGGGGAATGGCCAATTCAATTCAAATTCCAAATCATGAATTGAAAAGGAGTTCATTCTGAAATTCTACATTTTGAATTGAGACATGAGATGCCAATGAGTGATTCCTTCGTAACTCTCTTTTCTTATAACAGAAAAAGCATGAAACAGCGATGTCAAGTTAAAACAGAGAGCAGAGGTTTTTAGAATTTTTAAATTACAGTTTTCCATCCTCTGTTTCCGAAAAGTTTATGGCAACAGATGTAGACATTTCATATATTGTCTGAACTCTGAAAAGTGATGTCATCGCTTGCAAAATGACAGTACGGACAGTCAGTCCCAAATATCGGATTTGAATAACAAATCAGATTTATGTGCAGCAAAGCCACCATTTTCCGAGGTTTCACTGAAAAAAATTACAGCATACAGCGTATGATAATGAAAAGGTCAGAGGGCATTTCAGAATCATCTGAAGCCAGCAATAATGTTGCGTTCTCTTCCTCATCTGGTGTTAAAAAAACCAAAGCTCTAGGGGCTTCTGGCAGTTTTGTATTTCCAAAAATAATTCCCTCCCTTTCTGTCTCCCTCCCTCCCTATATCTCCATCCGTACCTTGAGGAACAGTTTGGCGTGCTCATCGTCCTGCGGCAGGTCTGTGCACAGCGAGCTCCACCGGGAGAGCAGGTGCAGCACTTTTCGTTTCCTAAGCAGAGTCTCTCTCCCTTCACCTTTCATCCGTCCTTTCTTTAAACAATAGGTGGACCAGCAGCAGTTAAAGCATCAAATCTACTTCAGCACACTGCAGTAGTCAGAAGCACAGTTTAGAGGAAGAGGAAACACCTGAGGGTGATATCTCTGTATTAAAATGAAAACTTAATTGCATGCCCTCAGCTAAACAGAGTAGAATTAGTTAAGTGGTTTAACACCTGGCAGAGTAATGCTGTTAAGCTCATGTAAGGAGATTATGTATAACATAGTGCTGTCAAAGTACCGTTCCATACATTGCTCATCATTTTATGGAGGTATCAGTCATGTACACTACCATTCAGAAGTTAAGAATCAATTAAAATAGGATATTTCTGTTCACCAAGGTAATTTTTAATTGATAACAAAAAAATATTATGTTAATAATATTGCAAATTATCATGACTGTTTGTAATAGCTGTTTTATAATTCAGTCTTTACCTATGATGGCAGATGTGACCTCCTGCCTATATGAAATCATACTATTGTGCTAATTTGGTACTAGAGAAATCTTTCACACTATTTTAGCACAGTTGTGCAACTTAAAGGGGTAGCTGACCCAAATATTTTCAGATCATTTACTCACCCTCATGCCATCCCAGATATGTATGACTTTCTGTCTCTGCAGAACACAAACTAAGATTTTTAGAAGAATATCTCAGCTCTGTAGGTCCATACAATTCAAGTGAATGGTTATCAGACCTTTGTAGCTCCAAAAATCACATAAAGGCCACATAAAAGTTATCTATAAGACTCCATGGGTTAAATGCATGTCTTCAGAAGCGATATGATAAGTGTTGGTCAGAAACACATAATGTGAAAGAATGTGAAAGTGAAAGTGGAGATTTATGGTAAAAAAAGGACATAATTATTTATCTATTTCTCACCCACACTTATCATATTGCTTCTGAAGATATAGATTAAAACACTGGAGACTTATAGATAACTTTTATGTGGGCTTTGTGATTTTTGGAGCTTCTAAGTTTTGGTCACCATTCACTTGCATTGTAAGGACCAACAGAGCTGGAATATTCTTCTAAAAATCTTAATTTGTGTTCTGCAGAAAAAATAAAACTCAATACACATCTAGGATGGCATGAGGGTGAGTAAATAATGAAAGAATTTTCATTTTTGTGTGAACTATCCCTTTAATAAAGTGTGGACATTTCAGTACAATGTTATTTTTAGTTGCTTAGTTATTGAGTACACTTGTATTTAGAGAATTACATTTTGATTATAAAAATGCCTTATATCACTTTGTCTTTTGAGAGATTAAGCAACACTCTGCTTTCCTTTTTCAATCAAGATTATGAAAGTGAAATAAATTTCGGGTTGTTACTCACTAAAACCTATCATATGCCTTCAGAAGTCTTGGAATATGATGCACAAGTGGCATGGACTACTTGTATTATACTTTTGGGTCCTTTTTTTTTTTTAACTTTAAAGTGAGTTACTAAATAACTGTCTTTGCATTATAATCCACAAACAGGAAAATTCTTTCTTTTGTTTTCTGCAGAAGAAAGAAAGTCATATGGGTTTGGACAGAATTTTCATTTTTAGGTGAACAGCATCAGCATTAATGCATGTAAATGAAGGATATTGAGCAAGTAGTGCTTGGCACAGGTCACTGGTGGACATGACCACAGGGTACGTCAGTAGGAAATCATCCAGTAGACTCTCTGAAAATGAACAGAGCATGTACTGTGCATTAGACATTTTTCTGTAAAAAAGCCTATGTTGTTGATAACCTATTGTGTTGAGAAATTGGCACAAAATCATGCAAAAAGCTGACATATAAAAGAGTTTTAAAAGAGAACACTGGAAATATGGAAAATGTTTTCAAGATTTTAAAGGGACAGTTCACCCAATAAATGAAAATTCAGTCATAATTTATTCACCCACATGCCATTACAAAATCTTATGGCACACTTTTTTTTCTATGGAACACAAAAGGAGGTGTTAGGCAGAATGACATCGGCATTCACTTTAACTGTATACAAGGCTGAGACTGAGGCTGTCAGTCCCTAACATCCTTCCCAACCTCTCCTTTTATGTTCCATGAAGGAAAGAATGTCATACGGGTTTGGAACAATAATGAGGGGGAGCAAATGATGATAGAATATTCATTTTGGGTGAACTATCCCTTTAAGCTTGACCTTTTTATAATGCAAATGAGTGCAGCTACATTAAGACCATAAACGGAACAACTCCAAGTAAGTGTGGTTTCATGAAAAATTCAGGACAGGTGAATCAAACACAATAGGCAGTTTGCATGTACTTTCATTTTCCTGACCTCCTTTCTCTTTCTCTCTCCCTCTCTCTCTCTCTCTCTCTCTCTCTCTCTCTCTCTTCTATTGCTTTATCACACTTTCCTTTTGCTCCATTTTAATTAGAGTTGTGTCTGCCTGGAAGTGTTCTCTGCTGATGCTGTTCATACATCATCCTTCTCTGGAAGTATGACTGAAGGAAAACACATTCAGTGCATGGTGTCCTTGAACAAGACTGGTAATGTTTTTAATCCAGTTGAGCAGTGATGTAGGCAATCCTTATCTGCCAGGCAGACAGACAGAATGTTTGCTCTGTGCTCAGTTATGGACCACATTTAAACATTGGTCATTGAACCTTATGTTGAAAGGATTCAATTTGGAAAAGATGCAGAGGAATTTATTAGACATTCATTACATGATTTGTCATGTTTGTCAATGTTGTGATGCTCATAATGCAGCATATGATATGCACTGATTATTTATGGTTCAATTATTTCATATGAAAGTAATAAGACTTGATAGATGAACAATTCATATAAAATGAAGTACTCTAATAATGACTGGCATGTGATATCCAATCATATGAAGGTATGGTTGGCAAGCTAAGCTTTGTAGCCACATTACATAACTGAGTCACTTCTATGTCCCTGATTGAGGCATACTATGAACTAACTGGTTGCTTTTTTTTTTCCTAATAATGTTTGGAGCTTTAATATCAGTGTGGATATCTACTCATTTGTCTACAGGCATTAAATGGTCCTGACCTCTCTATTGATCCCATTCAAACACACGAGTCAAGCTCATAATGACTAATGTGCATTCACTCCACATTATGCTATAATTTGCTCTGCAGAACCCTAAATTTGAGCATATGCTCTCACAGACATCAATAAATACTCTCATCTGATCTGCACATCGACTGAATCTCTATTTTTAAGCATCTGAATCACTCATCATATCATAATCCGTTTTTGGCTTGTGTATAATTCAGATGGCTTAAACAGATATACGCACATTCTGGATACTTCCAACAAATGTAAAAACATTGAGGATTACTAATGTTGTGCTTAACCTAGATCAGGGGAGCAAACCCAATACACATCCCTTAAATAGACACATGCTTTACCATATTTGTGATTTCTCATATCATATGGGCACAGGTTTGGAATGTGGTAAAACACTGTAAAGGTTTTCCAATGTATTTAGCAACCTTTATGCATGGTACCACAAAATCATCCACATAGTTCTCAGAAACCAACCTGATCTAGATTTCATTCAAGATATTATATATAGTTTGAGTTTCTTTTCATCCAGTTCCTTTTTTTTTTCTTTCGGGGAGATACACAAAATTAATGATTTGCAGGGTAACTTTTTGCAAGGCACTGTAAATTGAACAAGTTTTTATTATTGGAGTAAATGGCTCATAATCAGAGGAAATATTACTGTACATTCATTAAACATGCTAGAATGCAAAAATACAATAAATCAAACTACTCTCTTGAATTACAGATCAATAGACATTATAGGCAAAATCAAATACGAATTAGTAATGAAATTGATCAGATTTGTCCCTCAAACCATCAGTGTGAATAATTTTACCTTTATTTTCGAAGCAGTGTAAATTAGCAGTGTTCATTCAATCATAAACAGACACATTAAACAGAACAGACAAACATTCTGAAGCCTTTACCAACAACACTGAGGTTCGCTTAATGCTGTTTCACCTAATCAAAATATCAAACCAAGTGACATCTGCAAACAAATGATGTGATAAATTTTCTCAGAACTAAGTTCATGTGTATTAGCTATTTTTGTACTTTTAGCAGAGTAACCACAAGTGTAGTTCATCACATTAACTATGGTCATGCCCCACTTTGTTTGATAACAAAAAAATGTCCACAATGTCTTTAAATATAAAACAATTGATATACTTTTCAAAATTAACACCAAAAGACCCCCTTTTTTTTAATTTTTTTAAAAAAAAATTTTTATTGCTTCGATTGAAGAGTACTTGTGCTTACTAACTTACAAAATAAATGCCACTAGGTTTGACATTTTGCTACCTAATCCAATGACATTCATACATTTTTAAGTGTGGCTTAAGTGTCCTAATAATTTTTGGGATCACTGTACACTTTCAGAAAAAAAGGTACTACTTAAAGTACAAAGCCGTCACTGGGGTGGTACCCTAGTTTTGGGTACATAAAATGGTAGCGTTTTTGTTCCCAGAGGATCAAAACATAATTGTACCTTATTCTACATGGGGCAGGGTCGCCCTCATGGGGGCAGCCATATTAGAATCACACAACCATTTGAATACTACTCACTTAATCTCAATAACCGTCTTGTTACTGGACACTTTTACTCTTGGATTAAATTAATCATGGCTGATTGTGAATAGTGAATTTCTACAATGGCATATGTAACTGAAAACTATTGATGATACTGCCTCCACACCACTAGGCGTCACTTTAAATCCAAAATGACATGAAAAAAGCTACTGAGTGAACATTTAAGGTAAAATAAGTGTATGTCCCCAAAAGAGTTATACATTTTAACTAGGAGGTACAAAAAAGCCTTCTTGAGGGTACCATCCTAGTGATGGCCCTTGTACCTTAAACAGTACCTTTTTCAGAAAGTGTATAACATTCCCAATAAAAAGTCAGAGAAGATAAAGTAGTGACTTTAAGGGTTGTATTTTCGTGAGTGCGCAAAGCGTGCGCAACGTCTTATCCAATTTTCGTGAGACTGCTAATTGTAATCGCAATTTTTGTGCCAGCGCAAAGCACAAGTGGGCGTTGGTAGGAGTGTTTGTGCTATTATGGGTGTATGAATGCGAAGTGCAATTTGCTATTTTCCTGAGAAATAGGTCATTGCACTAAGACATTTGAAAACAAAGTCTTAACTTTGCACAAAGTTTAAAATCAGTTCCTGCATTTGCAGTTTGGAGATTCAACCAGGGAATAAAGTTCATGTCCAAACTCTGAAAATAAAGTGAAACATCAAATTATGTCCCAGACAACCACCGTTGTAGCCATCTTATGAAACAAAGATTTATGAAATTTGTGTTAAACTATCTATAAGTCATGGTTTATTTTTCAATTATTATTATTATGTTTAAATTTACAATTGTATTTATGATCTAATTTGCAATAGTATTTTTCCACCAGTTGTCGGAGAGAGATTTTTAAGTCACTGCAAAACGGGCAGGTGGAAGAAGTTGGAGAGAGTAAATGCTTTTGAATTGGTATGATTTTTTGACCACTTCGTTATTTTGATTATATGTTCATTACATTTGAAGTGTAATCTGAATGTAGAAATATTTTTGGTTAAATTTTTTCGTGTTTCAATAAATGAATTACATTTTTCAAAATCAAAATTGACCGGTAGAAGTGAAGTGCGTGCCGAAACAATCACTGTTAATACTAGCCATGATTTGTGTGTCAGTAGATAAAAATGATTAATAATACGTACATTCCCTGTAATTTAACAGAGTCTAAATCCAAATTCTGACGAGAATCAAATTTTTCATGCATGTAAAAGGAGCGTGACATTGTAATTGGAATATGCCCGTCAATCAAGGATGCAGTAAATGCACAAAAGAACGTAATTTTCAATCGTTCAATTTTATTGCATACAGTCCATTTGCACTACCAACTTCTTATGAATGTGCTGTATTTTTTATATCGCTGATGCTTGAGGGAATGGACTATATAATTGTATGCAGATGGTGGAATAAGAGGAGAAAACCTCAGAATTAAACTGCATTTGATCCAGCCCATTAGCGCGTTGTGCAGGCGATTTTGCCAAAACTACTTGCACCTAGACTTTGCGTATGCTTGAACAAAAATACCTAATCTTTATGGCCATGCCCATTGACTTTGCACTTATGACTTATGGCATAGCGCTGCGCTTAATATTTGAGCTCTTAAAATAGGGTTAATAGCCCTAAATGTATTAACTGAAGGGGCTAAGTAATAATAACATGTTTGCTTTTACAAATGTAGTTTTTGTGGATCTCTGAAACTGTAATTATACTAAGTCACAGTACTAACAGTTGAAGTCAAAAGTTTACACATACTTAGGTTGAAGTCATTAAAACTCGTTTTTTTAACCACTCCACAGATTTCATATTAGCAAACTCTAGTTTTGGCAAGTCGTTTAGGACATCTACTTTGTGCATGACATGAGTAATTTTTCCAACAATTGTTTACAGACAGATTGTTTCACTTTTAACTGACTATATCACAATTCCAGTGGGTCAGAAGTTTACATACACTAAGTTAACTGTGCCTCTAAGCAGCTTGTAAAATTCCATAAAATGATGTCAAGCTTCTGATAGGCTATTTGGCTAATTGGAGATAATTGGAGGTGTACCTGTGGATGTATTTTAAGGCCTATCTTCAAACTTCATGCCTCTTTGCTTGACATAATGGGAAATCAAAAGAAATCAGCCATGACCTCAGAAAAAAATTGTGGACCTCCACAAGTCTGGTTCATCCTTAGGAGCAATTTCCAAATGCCTGAAGGTACCACGTTCAGCTGTACAAACAATAGTACACAAGTAAAAACACCATGGGACCACGCAGCCATCATACCACTCAGGAAGGAGATTTCTGTCTCCTAGAAATGAACGTAGTTTGGTGCGAAAAGTGCAAATCAATCCCAGAACAACAGCAAAGGACCTTGTGAAGATGCTGGAGGAAACAGGTAGACAAGTATCTCTATCCACAGTAAAAGGAGTCCTATATCAACATAACCTGAAAGGCTGCTCAACAAGGAAGAAGCCACTGCTCCAAAACGGCCATAAAAAAAGCCAGACTATAGTTTTCAAGTGCACATGGGGACAAAGTTCTTACTTTTTGGAGGAATGTCCTCTAGTCTGATGAAACAAAAATTTAACTGTTTGGCCATAATGATCATCGTTATGTTTGGAGGAAAAAGGGTGAGGCTTGCAAGCCGGAGAACACCATCCCAACTGTGAAGCATGGGGGTGGCAGCATCATGTTGTGGGGGTGCTTTGCTGCAGGAGGGACTGGTGCACTTCACAAAATAGATGGCATCATAAGAAAGGAAAATTATGTGGATATTTTGAAGCAACATCTCAAGACATCAGCCAGGAAGTTACAGCTCGGTCGCAAATGGGTCTTCCAAATGGACAATGACACCAAGCATACCTCCAAAGCAGGGGTCGGCAACCTTTTTGACATAGAGTGCCATTTTGTATTTTCCTGGTCAATGGCTGTGCCAACAGTCAAACAGAGGGCTAATCACTAGTATGCAAGCAACAGCGTGAGAGGAGCAGTCTATTTTATTTATATGAAGTTTTTCGCACCTGCATTCCAATCTACATCTTAATGTAATCCTTCCTCATGATGACGCAGCATGTTTTCATCAGCTGAATGGGATTAAACACTATTAATGTGTGATGAGACTTGCGCTGCACGTGCAAGTCATTCGTGCATCACAAGCCGATCAACTATTTAGCCCTTTTCGGTGAATCACACCTGCAAAATCCTAAAACTTTATTTCCAGGTTTAATTTATATTTTTAATAGACTCAGATTTTTGAACCCCACAATGTGGGTTTATGTTTTCTCTTTTAATAGTTTAATGTCATTTTGAGGGTGACTATGGTTTAAGTAGGGTGTACCTGTAAGCTGGGTTGGAAATCTCAAGTTTTAATAGTGGTGTTTTCCTTATAACATCACATGTTGTTCTGAAAGCAAAAAGAAACAAATGAAACATGTAATGTAGGCTGTCATACATGCAGCCTGACCGAAGCAAAGCGGGCACGTTTACCCGCGTGATTAACCAAAAGTGAAGCACTGCCGGTGAATGGCATGCACGCACTGCAAGAGTTTATTGAGTATACTGCAGTCTTGTCACATTTTAACTTCTTGTTTAGCCTCCCATTCAGCTGATGAAAACACGCTGTCTGATCATGAGGAAGAATTACATCAAGAAGTAGATTGGAATGCAGATGCAGCATTTCATGTCAATAAAAAAAGTCTACTCCCAGTGATTACCCCTGGTCTGGAGGAATGGGCCACAATTTCAGCAACTTATTGTGAGAAGCTTGTAGAAGGCTACCCAAAATGTTTGACCCAAGTTAAGCAATTTAAAGGCAATGCTACCAAATACTAACAAAGTGTATTTAAACTTCTGACCCACTGGAAATGTGATGAAAGAAATAAAAGTTGAAATAAATCATTCACTACTACTATTATTCTGACATTTCACATTCTTAAAATAAAGTAGTGATCCTAACTTACCTAAGACAGGGAATGTTTTCTACGATTATATGTCAGGAATTGTGAAAAACTGAGTTTAAATGTATTTAGCTAAGGTGTATGTACATTTCTGACTTCAAATGTATATTACAGTAATTTCTCATAAGTCATATTTTAAGTCACTCTGACATTTATTCCAATTAACAGTAAATTAGACTGATTATGCAACCCAAAGCAAAACAGGGGGAAGGAGGGAGTGAGCGAAAGAGAGAATAATGAATAAGTGAGTGTTTTGTGGAGCAGTGTATGGTGACTGAGGGATTCTTCCTTAAGCTGTAAATCCTATTAGTGCCACTCTTCCTGCTGGCTGCAGTGTAAATGTGCTGCATTGGCACTGTTGTAAATTCCTCCTTAATTTCACACTTACTTCCCTGAGCTTTGTGCGTTCTGCTCTACTGAACTGCTCGCATCATTATGGTAATCTGCAGAGTGCAGCTGTATACACCGCAGCCAATAGTGCTTGCTCACTGACATAAGACAGGGATGTACAAACACAGAGATTACAAACACCCCAAAATGACGCCCTGAAACTGATACCAAATTGCTTTAGTAAAAAGCCTCAATCCCACCAAACACAAACACTCCAGACTCACACCTTGTCTACAGAGTTTTACATAGCTAGATTTATCAACCTACACTGCAAGGATCAAATTAATTGGATTAAACTGCCTAGCAAAGGCAAAAAACACAGTAACTATGTGAACACTGAAACTAAGAAAAATGGCTTCAAAGTTTTATTGTACGGCCAAATTAAATACAAATTGACTACTTTTTATCTATTTTTATTTTTATTTTATTTATTTTTTGAGCAGTGTGTGGAGAGCGGGGCGGGCCGAGTGGTGACTGTGCGGAGCGAGGCCAATTTGGCCAATTTTTTCTCTTATGTCCTCCAGCTGTGGCTGATTACAGCGTTAATGGGCGAGAAATAAAGCTGCGGCGAGAGCTGAAGTCGGGGAGAGACATGGAGAGAGAAACTCAACGAAGCTGTTTGGGTGTTGTGCTGGAAAGCCAACAGAGTTTATGTGCAGTGTTGAGCTGAAAAGCCAATAGAGTTTATGTGTAGTGTTGAGCTGAAAAGCCAACAGAGTTTATGTGTAGTGATGAACTGAAAAACCAACAGAGTTTATGTGTAGTGAAGCTGAAAAGCAAACCTTTTGTGTACTGCTGAAAAGTGGCTTTATTGTGTGTGACTGAAAAGTGCAACAATAAATGTCTAGGATGCTGGGGCCTGCTTGACAAAACATGTAGACATTTATTGTTGCACTTTTCAGTCGCACACAAACAGCTTCATTGAGTCTCTCTCTCTCTCTCTCTCTCCCTGTGTCTCTCCCGGACTGCAGCTCTCACCGCGGCTTTATCTCTCGCCCATTAAAGCTGTAATCAACCACAGCTGGGTGAGATAATCCGCTGCAGGTGTCCAACCCGGCCTAGCTCCGCACAGTCGCCACTCGGCCCGCCCCGCTCTCCACACAGTGTAAAAAAAAACCTGTCTGTCTTAAACTTAAATTGCCTCAGTTGTTTGCAGGTAAGCCGGCTTCACAGCAGCACACCTTTTTTTCTTCTCTGAAACCCTCCTCCACCCCAGCATCACCTGTCTAGGTCTGCTCCACAGGGACTAAATGTATGTCAAATTGTGCAACAGCAGCATGTCCAACAACACCTTAAATTTATTCTGAGAGTTGCTATGACTGAAATAAACTAAGCAATACTGCCCTCACATTTGTGCTGGTTTATTGAATATCAGCACGACTGAGATTACCTGCAGCCTCATGCCTACAGCCTAAAGACAGACATGCTGATATTCAGTACAACAGCATAATACTCGAAGCAGTGTTAAATTTGCAGTGCTCATTCAAAACTTCCAACGTGCAGCCACATGCACACACAGGCACTAAATTGCAGAGGCATTCTCATTAACACTCACTCTCTGCAGTTGCAGATAAATCTGACCTACGTTCACTCTTTCATTTCTTCTCCAGCACCAGCTCATTTTCTTTTCCTAAAAAAGATTTTTTACTGCTAAAAAAGGATTAATTTTTCATTATCTGAAAAATGAAGAACTTTGCTTCAGCACCAGATGCCACTTTTCCTAGGAGAAAACCTCAGAATGTCCCTCTGCCATAAGGAAGTGCCACACCAGCAAAGGATTAGACATGCTTGACTTCCCTGGTAAACAGAGTTTCTACTTTATGATAATTTTATATGTAAACTATGAACTGAACATGACTAAGAGTGTAGACTCAATCTATAATAAGAGGCCTGTGAGATATATATATATTGTAATGGAATAAGCCAAAAACAGGAGAAACCTGTCAAGAACATGTCCATGTCTTATTTCTATTCAAAATCAAAACAAATAAACAGGAAATTGCATTTTGCTTAAATAAAACATACAGAATAGTTTAGAACCTTTCTGATTTTTTGCATTGTGACATTATTTTTCATGAAAAATAAGCAAGCCCCAAAATTAAGATGAATTGTATTTATGCAAATGAATTTGTTGTTATTGTTGTTGTTGTTGTTGTTGTTGTTAGGTGAAATGTGACCTGGGCTTCAAATTCACCCTAACACAGTTTCAGGATTAATATGCATGTTCTTGAGAAAATGCCACATGAAATCATTATGAATACTGAGACATCTGAAGGCTTAATAAATCTCATTCTAACTATCATTAGATAGGAAATAGTTTTGCAAACAATTTCAATAGAATACTGATGTTCTAGCTGTGTTCTCTGGTCCTCTTACACTGTACAAGCTCTTTCAAGTTCTTCCACCACACTAGGGGAAACATCAGGCTCAGCTTGACTCGAAAACATAATCTGAAAAACCTTAGCAATAATGAGCACCTCAATGACAGGGGCAGACACAGCAGGTCAAATGAGCTGCTGTCTGATGCTATGATGGACAGCTGATGGATTCTGCAGTTCATGGCTTGTAGGCACAGTTCTGGTCAGCTGTTTATGATATTGACAGATGCATGCAAGAAAGCAGAGCATGCAGGAAAAATTTAGACCGTTACACTTAATGAGAGGTTATGACAGATGATTGTCTTGAAACAACTTTGAAAGTCACAGTTTGTGTTTGCAATTTCTTCATTCTTAAAGACCCCATGAAATCGCTTGAAAATGTGGGGCATATTCTTCTAGAGAAAATCCGATTGGACCAAAATTTGTGTAGTTCAATATTAATCGTCAATATTTTTGGTCCTTTTTTTTTACTGCAACATTTAATTGTATATAACTACAAAAGGTTCATTTTGTCAACTTTTAGGAAAACACAGATGGCTTCAAAGCTAATAGATATGTACAGGCCACAAAACTCAGATTTTGATTTACTGGAGACTTTAAAAAGCATACCTATCACACATGATCACACATTTTCTTATTGTGTTTTACTCAAATTCTTACTTTTTTTGCATAAATCATGCTCATAAAGCACTGATATTAAGTACTGACAGCTTCGGGCCCATAATGTTCAGGTTTTGCGTGGGAGTGTTCAGTAAGTAATTATCATCAATGAAGCCATTTCCACAAGTCTCTCTGCCACCCATGTGGACAGGGTTTGATTCCTACTCATTGACCAGCGCTTGCCAATTACCCTCAGCAGGCCTTGAACACAGGTATGACTTAAGTACTGTTAAGGTAATTAACTTAATTCAAGGCGAGGTATTGGATCAGGGGAGCAAAACCAATATACATCCTTTACAGAGACACATGTGCTATATCATATTTATGCCATATAGGCTCAGGTTCAGACAGTGATCATGGTAAAGGCATGTCACTACATTTGCAAACCTTAACGCTTTATGTTATCTCTAAATCATCTTCAAAGGCGATGACTTTCATGAAATTTTATACATTGTGAATTTCTATTTATCATTTTACAGTAGAAACTGCATGAGGTGTAATTTAAGATGATCTTTAATCAGAGTGGTACACTAAAAGAATGATTTGCAGAGGCACTGTAAAACCAACAAGATACTGTATGTTCATTACTGGAGAAAATGCCCCGTAATTACACAGAGGAAATATTACATTCATTGAACACATAGATTTAAAAAATACAATCAATCAATCTGCTCTCTTGGCTTAAGGATCAATAAGTGTTATAGGCAAAATAATCAAAGATGAATTGGTAATGAAATTGATCAGGTTTGTCCCTCAAACCAACTGCTTCTTTGCTACCAGCAGAATTCTCCTATGCTGTTACACCCTCATGTACACACAAACAGCTGCAGAAAAACATGATATCATTAAAAAGAAACACTCCTCTGGTTATCATTTCCATTTTGACATTCACAAGAATCATTGTTACACTGTAAAATGTCATACATGATACTTTCTGCATACACTACATGACCAAAAGTATGTGGACACCCAAACACCACACCCACCTGTGCTTTTTGAACATTTAATTGCAAAATCATTGCCATTAATATGGTGTTGGTCCTTACTTTGCAACTATGACAGCTTCCACTCTTCTGGGAGGGCTTTCCACTAGATGTTAGAACATGACTGCAGGGATTTACTTCCATTCAGACACAAGATCATTAGTGAGGTCAGGCACTGATATCGGGCAATGTGGTCTGTGTTTCAATACAGCCCAACAGTGTTCAGTGCGTTCAAGTCTGGGCTTTGTGCAGGCCAGTGAAGTTGTTTCACACCAGACTATATATGCTGTATGTTTCATTTTATGAACCTGTTGGTGTAATGCCCAACCCTATTAATTAGAAGGGGGTGTCCTAATACTTTTGGCCATTTTCTGTGTTTCATAACAGAATCATTTTTATCCCTGCAGAAAAAAAAAAAAAAAAAAAGCTAAAAACCAGCCTAAGATTTAAGCTGATCTAGCTGGACAAACTAGACTTCAGCAGGTCTAGCTAGTCTTGGCTGGTCTCCCAGCCACTGCCGTTGTCACGGGTGGGCCTGGGTGGGCCGGTGCCACCCACTGACATTCAGGCCCAATCACTTATGCCATGTCTTATGCCCCTTTTCACCAACAGCCAAAAGCATGCTGGTCTCAAACCACGAACCACTAAATTTAGAGGCTGTTGGGATGGATAATGTCAGCATCAAAGCTTTCAAAACAACAGCAGCTCAAAAAACAAAACTAGATCACTCTCATTATAACAAAGCTATTTACAAACCTGATGCGATGATCAGACATGCGTTCAATTGTCAGGCATCCCTTATCCTGCAGAGGCTCCAGCCACTTTATTTTCCCCCTTGTAATAAAATATTTGTCACAAATGTCATATACTGTATGTGAATTGATCGCTATGAACTGTGTTAATTAGGCTATATTAAATATGCTGAATTAAATAACTTAAAACTCTAAACTCCATCCACTTAATAAAAAAAATGATAATTACAAATATCATATGTGTGAATTGATTATTTTATTAAATATAAATTCTATTCATTGCATCAAAAGAAGCTTGTGATGGCATAAGTAAGCTACTCTGAAATAAATTATTTTGAATGATAAAATATGCTCTTAAATCTTTAGACTTCTAAACTCAAGCCTCTAAGACCGGCAAACCAGCTTAGGATGTTTGCAAGGATAAACATAAGCACAGAACCACAGGCACAAAAGTAAACAAAATGTACAAAACCACTACCGAGCATATACTATTTTTCTCTTTCTCTGATGTTTATTGCCTTGTTTTTGTATTAGCACTGAGAATGCATGCCGAGAGCTTCAGCTCTGCAGGGAGATGCAGTTGGCTGGATACCTTTTATTTGGAAAAACAATACAACAACCTCTGCTCTCCATAAACGAATCAATACTTTTATTGCACGCTTCCCTTTGGCTTCATACCTTAAACAACAAACATTTAAATCCCTTTGTGTGCAGTAGCTGCCTGTCCTGCAGGATGTAAACATGGAATCCATATGGGATCAGCTGATGGATCAGTCAGAAGCCGTATGAAATCAATATTTGCCCCTCAAACGATACACTCCCCTATACATGTTAGAAGTGTGCAAGCATGACAACCCCACATAATACATGGGCAAGCATTGTATCCCCCCTGAGACCTGTCCTCTGGGAATCTCTGTCTGTCTGATTCTTTCTTTGTCTCTCTTGGTCTCTTTTTCTGTACACAATACAAACAAATGCACACAAAGCAGTTACAATAACTATATATGGGTCACCTGGGCAATGCAACGGTGATGCATTTCAAATATTGCATAAAAAAATAGGTTTTGATATAATTTATTATCTGTCACACCGTTTCAGCCATAATAGCTTTAAAGTGTGGACAAAACCCTCCCAGCAGAATAAAGCTTACCAGGCACTTAGGAGTGAAGCCACTTAATCTGACAGTTTATAGATCATGTTGGGCTTTCCCTCCCTAATATATCACTGTTAACCCTGACAACACCAACAAATCTTTGGGTTCTTTGTAAAGGATTCATACAAAAGAAAGACAAAAATAAGAGGTGTACTTCATCATCACAAAGGTGTTAAAGGAATAGTTAACCAAGAAATAAAAGACTTCATGTCTTTCCACACCTATATGACTTTGTTTCCAATGTGGAACACAAAAGGAATAATTCCATAGAATCTACAAGCTGCTCTTTTCCATAAAATATGTATGGTTACCACAGCTGTCAAGCATGATTTTCAAGGCAAGGTTTTCAGGGAATAAAAACATAAAAATGGCATCCTTTGTGTCCTTTGTAGAGCTTGACAGCCCCTTGTCCCTCATCCAATTTCATTGTATGGAAGAGAGCAGCGTGAACATTCTGCCTAACATCTCCTTTTGTGTTCCACAGGGGAAAAAAAAAAAGTCATAAAGGTTTGGAACAACAGGGTGGGTAAATGATTGCAGATTTTTAATTTTTGGGTGAACTTGTCCTTTAAAACTTGTGTACATAACAAACATACACACTATATACTCACTGAGCACTTTTTAGGAACACTATAGTAATACTGGGTAGGGCCTCCCTTTGCTCTCAAAACAGCCTCAGTTCTTCATGGCATGGATTCCACAAAATGTTGGAAATATTCTTTTGAGATTCTGGTCCATTTTGACATGATTGCATCACACAATTTCTGCAGATTTGTCAGCTACACATTCATGCTGTGATTCTCCTGTTCTACCACATACCAAAGATGTTCTATTGGATTCAGATCCAGTGACTGGGAAGGCCACTGAAGAACAGTGAACTCATTGTCATGTTCATGAAACCAGTCTGAGACGACTTTTGCTTTTTGACATGGTGCATTATCATGCTGGAAGTAGCCATTAGAAGATGGGTAAATTGTGGCTATGAAGGGATGCACATGATCAGCAACAATACTCAAATATGCTGTGGCATTCAAGCAATGATTGATTGGCATTTACAGGCCCAAAGTGTGCCAAGAAAACATTCCCACACCATTAAACCACCGCCACCAGCCTGGACTGTTGACACAAAGCAGGTTGGGTCCATGGATTCATGCTGTTGGCACCAAATTCTGACCCTAACATCTATGTGCTTCAGCAGAAAAAGAACAGTATATGTTTTTCTATTGTTCAGCTGTCCAGTTTTGGTGAGCCTGTGCCCACTGCAGCCTCAGCTTTCTGTTCTTGGCTGACAGAATTGGAACCCGACGTGGTCTTCTGCTATTGTAGCCCATCCCCCCTTACGGTTCGACATGTTTTGTATTCTGAGATGCTATTCTGCTCACTACAATTGTACAGAGGGGTTATCTGAGTTACTGTAGACTTTCTGTCAGCTCAAACCAGTCATTCTCCATTGACCTCTCTCATCAACAAGGCCTTTCCATCCACAGAACTGCCGCTCACTGGTTGTTTTTTTGTTTTTGGCACCATTCGGAGTAAATTCTAAAGACTGTTGTGCGTGAAAATTCCAGGAGATCAGCAGTTACAGAAATACTCAAACCAGCCCGTCTGACACCAACAATCATGCCATGGTTGAAATCACTAAGATAACATTTTTTCCCCATTCTGATGGTTGATGTGAACATTACTGAAGCTCCTGACCTGCATCTACATTATTTTATGCATTGCACTGCTGCCACACAATTGGCTGATTAGATAATCGCATGAATAAGTAGATGTACAGGTGTACCTAATAAAGTGCTCAGTGAGTTTAAATCCATTCATGATAAATGTTCTCTTTTTTGTTAATTAATCTGTGTATATGTGGTGTCATGGAACTAACAGCTATCTGCTCTCTCTGTCCAGTAGTGGAAGAGAAAGCTGTAACTGCACTGAAAGCAGCAAGAACCGCAGCAGTGCATGATTTGAGCAAACAGATTCTGTGCTCCACACAGAGAACTGAGCAGAACTGTAGCGATTACCTATCAATGCCTTTAATGCGGTTAGAACTCCGCTGGACTGCCTTAGACCTGCACAGGGAGGGGGAGCAGCCACAGCAGAGTCAGGCTTTTTCAGAGGGGAAAGAACACTCATTCATTTCTCTAATCTAGTCTGAGAGAGCTTATATTGAGCTTTATATCTAACACACTAATTCTGAGTAAGAACCATGTGTGAGTGACTTTGTTTCTTTATCCAAAAAAAGCTTAAATATATAACCATGAACACTATGAATGCTTGATAATCGTCACATATTCACAATTCAACTCCATATTTGACCTAGGAACAACAGATTTAGGGCTACAGAGATACTCTGTTTCCTTTGGAGATTCTAAATCAATAGCTGTACAACAAGCACCCCTGCAAAAATCAGGAATGGTGTCTCGAAAACTGAACATCTATAACCTCTCTTTGTATCCCCACAATATATTTCTTAGCATTTAGAATGCTTTAGGTATTTGCCATATTACAATAATTTAACCTTGTGTGGCTTTATTACAATCATTTAAGTACTTTAGGTAAGTGTTTACAATGTTACATTGAAATGTTAAAGGTGCATCCCAATAGAATATCTGTTGTCCTTTTTTTAAGGGAAAATTATTTTCATTGGTCCAACTGAACAAATTACTTCACCATGATCTACTACTCTGCTGTTGCCAGCTAAATGCAGAGTGTGCCATCCAGGCATTGAAGCAAGCAGGAAAGAATTACTCAGTACCAGTGAGAAAACACACAGACAGGGTAAAAGTAGATCAGCACTATCAGGTCATTAACCACTACAGCACATAGACAAAAAATGTGAATTGCACTGCTGTTCGGAGCAAATGCCACACATTTCTGGAATGAAATAGTGACAATGTTGATGGATGCTATTGACAAACTTACTGCACATTTAGGCTGCTTTTTTCTGTTTTACTGACTCAAAGTTTCAAGCTGCTTTTTTAGTTTCAAAATTTCCACTCAGCAATAAAACATTTTCTTGCTTACAATCATCATTATTTATAACATTTACATTTACATTTATTCATTTGGCAGACACTTTTATCCAAAACAGTGTGAGATAATAAGCCAGAGAACATCCCTTGAATTCAGTTTATTTGCATTAACCCATTGGCAAACAGTGTTTTTTTTAATTTATTTTTTTAACCATAAACCTTACAAAATGCCAAAAAAAAAAAAAAAACTAAACAAAAAAAAAAAAAAGAAAGAAAGAAAGAAAAGAAAGAAAAGAAAAATAAGAAAAAACTTTTGGGGTAATGGGGTAATGTAAATAAACTTAATTCAATATATATTCTCTGAAATAAAGATTTTTTTTTTTTTTTTTTAAATGCAACATTGCATCTCAGGTAAATATGTCTTGATTTAAAGGGATAGTTCACCCAGATATAAAAATGATCTAATCATTTACTCACCCTGATGCCATCGCACATGTGTATGACTTTCTTTCTTCAGAACACAAACTAAGATTTTTAGAAAAATATCTCAGCTCTGAAGATCCTCACACTGCAAGTGAATGGTAATCAGACATTTGTAGCTAAAAAAAATTACATAAAGGAAACACAAAAGTAATCCATAAGACTCCAATGGTTAAATTCATATCTTTAGAAGTAATATAATAGGTATGGGTGAGAAACAGAACAATGTTTAAGTCCTTTTTTACTCAAAATCTCCACTTTCACTTTCAGATGTAAAAGTGAAAGGGAAAGTGGAAATTTAGAGTAAAAAAAAAGACATAACTTTTGTGTTTCTCATCCACACCTAGATTCTAAAGATATAGATTTAATCACTGGAGTCTTATGGATTGCTTCTATGTTTCCTTTATGTGATTTTTTAAGCTTCAAAGGTCTGATCACAATTCACTTGCATTTTATGGACCAACAGAGCTAAGATATTCATCTAAAAATCTTTGTTTGTGTTCTGCTTTAGAGAGAAAGACATACATACCTGGTATGGCATGACGGTGAGTAAATGATGAGAGAGAATTTTCACTTTTTGGTGAACTGTTCCTTTAAGAATGTTTAGATGTTTTACTGGACAAAAATACTGTTTAAGAAAATTATTTCTGCAAGGCATGATGCTTTTCAGACTGGTTTTAAACATTCCAGGTACTTAATTTAGATCCTAAATAAAAGTTCTAAAGTCCTACTGTAGTTCAGAGCATGATGATCAAACAGATGAGATCATGTTGATACATGACCCTTTTCCACACCTCTATAGTGAACAAACATTACACACCAACAGTTACCACTGATCTAACATGCACACGGTATCATGAGTCATATATGGGTCACAGCTGAGGTGAAAGGTGATGGCTCACCTATCTCTTTTCTTTGCGGGCTGCTTTGCTCTCCATCTAGCCTCAGGTGGTCCAGCAGGTGCTCCAGAACCTTCTCACGGGTGGCGGGCACCGCAGCGTACCTGTGGGAGACAGAAGAGTCATTTGAATCTTCCTCTTCGATGGAGGACAGCGAGCGACTGCTGCACCAGCCCTCCTCGCCCTCTTCCTCCGTGCCCTCCTCATCTATGTAACGGAAATACGGCACGTCAAACGTGGGCACGGTAGCTCGGTCTCCACTGCTGGTGTCGGAGGACTCGTCCTCATCCTCATCTTCCTCCTGTTCCACCAGAGCGGCCGGCATCAACCTGTCATCCAGATGCGGTTCCAGGGCCACTACACGCCTGGTGCCCATGTCGGCATCGGTACCGGCTTACCACATTGACCTGGAGGATCAAGGAGTCTACTGGCTCAGCACTGCCCAGGGAGAGCTCCGCAACACTGGGCACGGCAGCCTGATGCTCCCCGCTCAGCTATCAGCCTCCAAAGCCTCTGATTTAAGATCCCTCAGAAGCCAAATGGCTCCATAGGAAAGAGCGCACAGCAATGTAGCACATCCTCAAACGTATGTGTGTGTGATTGAGTGTGAGAGAGAATGACTTCGGGGAGATGAGAGATAAAAATAAAGTGACAGGGCTGGACAGATCACAAGCAAGACAGAATGAATGGAGAGAGAAATAGTGTGTGTGAGAGAGAGAGGCAGAGAGAAAGGGTGTGTGCACTCTGAAGCGCTGCATGCATGTGAGAGCAAGTGTGTGGCTGCTTACCTCCTGGTCGAAGAGGAGGAGGGGATGAAGGAGGGGGGAGATCTGGGTGACGTTGTCCTCTGAGGAAGCAGCACCTTGTGGGTCCGCTCTCGCTCACATACACGGACTGCTGCGTCACCGGTGGGCTGCAGGGGGAGGGCTTAAAATTATCATCAAGGAGATTCCCTGATGTGCTGCTGTCCCTGTCTCTCTTTCCCCTGATTTCCATCACAATACAGTTTTAAATTAAACATCCAACATCAAACGGCACTTTTTAATGGATTCATTTTATCAGGACCCAACACAATGCTTTCTACTGTAACACTCTTCAACGCTGGCTGCATTTATATTTTAATGATTTGCTCAGTTGAAACATGAATTAATTCAACTAATTTATGTCATAATTATATAATTCAATTGATGCTACATATTGTAACGAATGGGGCTGGTATCCCTTCAGCCGACCACTAGAGGGAGCCCTCTCCCGAATACTGACACTGTACCATTTCTTCTATGGTTACTTCCTGTTTGAACCATATAAATAGCCATGCTCTTCCATTATGACTTTACGAAGTATTGCCAGTTTCACTGCCTTACCAAGCGTTATTCTCATTGCCTGTTTATTGCCTGTTTATTGCCTGTTTATTGCCTACTTGTTATGACCACTGTGCCTGCTTTACTGGATCACCGATTTTGGATTACTGTTTTGCTCTGTTTGCCTGGTTGGACTGATTACCTGTGTAACGACTACTTTGCCTGCTTCAATGATAACGTCTCTGCCTTGTGTCTTAGATTTGTCTGCTGATTGTAATAAACTTCTTGCATATGGATTCTACCTTTGCCTCCATGTAGAGTCCATTACAGAATACTTCGCCACCAATGAATCCAGCGGAAGTTTCTCAGCTCCAGCCTGCATTCGCTTTCCAGAGCGAACTGCTCAAAAGTTTCCAGGAACAACTGAACCACTTAAGAGCTGAAAATGAGAACCTCTCCCACTATATCCGTTCTCTTCCATCTCCACAAGCTACACTGGTAAGATTCGCTCTTCCTGATAAGTTTGATGTCTCGCCAGAGAAATGTAAGGGATTTTTACGTCAATGTAAAATATATTTCTCCAATCAACAAGAGTCATTCAGTCAGGAGTCCAAGAAATGTGCATTTATGATGACATTAAATACCGGTAAAGCGCTAGACTGGGCCTCAGTTGTATGGGAGAGTGATTATCGGCTTCAAACGTCATTTGATTACTTCGCTTCCCAGATCCATGAAGGGTTTGAATACCCAGAGGGAGGTAAAGATGTCTCTGTTCAGCTGCTTCATGTATGCCAGGGTTCACATTCTGCAGCTGACTTTGCCATACACTTCAGGACATTAGCAGCCCAAAGTGGATGGAATGAAATTGCACTCAAGACTGTATTCAGAGAGGGACTGAACTACAATCTGCAGGCCGAACTTGCATGTAAGGGTGAGGATTCAACACTCATTCAATTCATTTCATTGGCAGTAAGGATTGATAATTTACTGCATAATTCACCACGCTCAAGGATTAGCTCCAAGTCACAACCATCAGTCCAAAGTCAAGTCCAGGCATGCCCCGAAGCTCCTGAACAAATGCAGATCACCTATACCAGAGTTTCTGATGAAGAACGCAATCATCATCATAAGGAGCGACTGTGTTATTACTGTGGTGAAAGGAATCATCGAAACTCCACATGCCCTCACAAAGGCAAGAAATATCACGAGTCCAGGACTATTGTGAGTACCATGAATATTTCATTTCCCACACAACACAGTTTCACTCTTCCCATTGAGCTCCTTTGTTGATACACTGAAATGTGTTTCTGCACCCGTCGACTCAGGGGCTGCCGTGAATTTAATTCACCAAGGTCTAGTATGGGAGCTCCATATCCCTACAGTACCTTGTATACCCACCATTAACATTACTGCTGTGAATAATGCACCTATAGGCACAGGCATCACTCACCAAACAGTTCCAGTGACACTACAGATTGGATTGTTTCATACAGAGATCACATCTCTTTATATCATCAACTCACCCAAGTATCCTCTCATCCTGGGTCATCCATGGCTGGCTATCCATGATCCCATCATCTCCTGGAATCAGGGTGAGTTAAAACAATGGTCAGATTATTGTCAGTCTAATTGTCTTCATGTCACAGTCACCATGCCATGTTTGACTACCAGTGTCAAAAGTCCTGAGAACCAAGCTTAAGTCCAGGTCCCGAGGGAATATTCTGAATTCTCTGAGGTATTCAGCAAAATCAAGGCTACACAATTACCCCCTCATCATCCATGGGACTGCGCTTTTGAGTTACTACCCAACATGGCACCTCCTAGGAGCAAAGCATATCCATTGTCAAGACCTGAAACCATGCCATGGAGACTTGTCAAAGGCTTTAGCTTCGGGGTTCATTCATCCTTCCACCTCACCAGCTGCAGCAGGCTTCATCATTGAAAAGAAAGATGGAGGGCTCCGTCCATGCATTGACTACCGTGGATTGAACACAGTGACAATCAAGTACAGGTACGCACTCCCTCTTTTTCCATCTGCCCTGGAACAACTACATGAAGCATGCACCTACACAAAACTGGGTTTGAGAAGAATATACAACCTGATTTGTATCAGAGAGGGAGATAAGTGGAAAACCGCATTTATCACCACTAGGGGGCACTATGAATACCAGGTGATGCCTTATGGCCTGGCTAACGCACCGGCTGTGTTCCAGCCATTCATCAATGAGATCTTCAGAGACCTCCTCAACAGACGTGTCATCACCTACATTGACGACATACACATTTACTCAAGATATAGCACAACACTAAGACGTTAAAATGGTCCTCTCCCGCCTGCTGAAACACCAACTCTACGTGAAAGCAGAGAAATGTGAGTTCCATGTTACCCATACAATGTTCTTAAGGTATATCATTAGACATAGAGGTGTTGAGATGGATGACTCCAAGATCAAGGCAGTCACGGAGTGGCCAAGACCCAACACTGTTAAGGAGCTACAATGTTTCCTGGGTTTTGCGAACTTCTACAGGAGGTTTATCCACAACTACAATCTCATCTCTGCCCCCTTAATGTCTTTGCTCAAAGGAAAACCATCCAAGCTACCATGGAGTGACTCTGCTCAAAAAGCCTTCGACACCCTCAAGACAAGTTTCACGACCGCCCCCATTCTCAAGCACCCAGATCCTAACCAACCGTTCATTGTGGAAGTGGATGCCTCAGACTGCGGAAAATTTTATACTTGTGCTTTCTTTTCCCGTAAACTGAACTCAGCTGAAAAGAACTATGATGTTGGAAACAAATAACTACTCTCCATGAAGGCTGTGCTAGAAGAGTGGCACCACTGGCTTGAAGGTTCTGTCCATCCATTCCAAGTAATCACTGGCCATAAGAACCTCGAATACATCAAGGGAGCAAAACGTCTTAATCCACAACAAGCCCGATGGTCACTCTTCACAAGGTTCCAATTCACAGTCACCTACTGCCCTGGCAGTAAGAACTGCAAAGCTGATGCTCTCTCCCATCGTCATGATCCCCTTCAAAACACACCTCAAAACGAATCTATACTCCCACCTTCTGTCATCATCGCACCCATAAGCTGGGACATCATGGAAGATATCCAAAGAGCCCAACAAGCAGACCCTGCACCACCTGAATGCCCTCGAACAAAACAGTATGTACCACGCACTCTACACCAAAGAACAATCCAATGGATCCATACCTCCCTCAGCACTGGACACCCTGGCATCCAGAAAATTATAAGCCTGGTACGTAACAAATTTTTGTGGCCTTCAATCATTAATGATGTCACTGCATATGTTAAAGCATGTCAAGTTTGTGCAAAGTCTAAAACCCCCAGAGAACTGCCAGCCGGCCTGCTACAGCCACTGCCTATCCCTCAGAGACCCTGGTCCCACCTGTCCGTCGACTTCATCACCAATCTACCAAACTCCAATGGATATACCACCATCTTTATTATCATTGATCGTTTCTCTAAGTCATGCAGACTAATCCCCATGAAAGGTCTACCCGCTGCCATGGAGACTGCTAACGCTCTGTTCTACCAAGTTTTCAGGATCTATGGTCTGCCAGAAGACATAGTGTCTGACCAGAGACCACAGTTCACTTCCAGAGTTTGGCAGACTTTCTGTAAACAGCTGGACATCAACGTCAGCCTCACATCTGGTTCTCATCCTCAGGCAAACGGACAGGTGGAGAGACTAAACCAGGAAATCGGCAGATACCTCAGGTCTTACTGCAGTCGAGAACAACAGAGGTGGAGCGACTTCCTCCCATGGGCTGAATACTTACTGCCAGGGCAGTAGAGAACTCCCTCACGCACTCATCTACTGGACTCACTCCCTTCCAATGTGTGCTGGGCTACCAACCTCCTATGTTCCCATGGTCAGGTGAACCCTCTACGGTGCCAGCGGTGGATGATTGGATCAGGCAGAGCGAGCAAGTGTGGGACAGTGCATATGTCAGATTGCAGCGGGCCGTTCGGGCCCAACAGATCCAAGCTGATTGACGGAGGCGTCCCCACCCCGACTATCAACCTGGCTAGAGAGTCTGGCCATCTACACGAGACCTCAAATTGCGGCTACCCTGCAGGAAACTAAGCCCCAGGTATGTTGGTCCATTCAGAATTATAAGTCAAATCAATCCTGTAACTTACCAACTGGAGCTACCTGCTAACTACCGCATCTCTCCATCCTTTCATGTGTCATTGTTGAAACCCGTCCACCCGACATCTGGCCCCGGAAACACGGACCCTGAGCCTCCTCCACTGGATATAGATGGATCACCTACTTGCATGGTCAGAGAGATCATAGACTCATGTCGTCGAGGGGGCCAGATGCAGTACCTGTTGGACTGGGAAGGTTATGGACCAGAGGAGAGATCTTGGACATTCTGGACCCATCACTGATCCATGAGTTCCACTGAGCACACCTGAATTGTCCTGCACCACGACCAAGAGTACGACCCAGAAGAAGAACACCGGGAGTTGTTCGTGGGGGGGGGGGGGGGGTTGTTCTGTAACGAATGAGGCTGGTATCCCTTCAGTCGACCACCAGTGGGAGCCCTCTCCCGAATACTGACACTGTACCATTTTGAATACTTCTATGGTTACTTCCTGTTTGAACCATATAAATAGCCATGCTCTTCCATTATGACTTTGCGAAGTATTGCCAGTTTCACTGCCTTACCAAGCATTTTTCTCATTGCCTGTTTATTGCCTACTTGTTATGACCATTGTGCCTGCTTTACTGGATTACCGATTTTGGATTATAGTTTTGCTCTGTTTGCCTGGTTGGGCTGATTACCTGTGTAACGGCTACTTTGCCTGCTTCAATGATTACGTCTCTGCCTTGTGTCTTGGATTTGTCTACTGATTGTAATAAACTTCTTGCATATGGATTCTACCTTTGCCTCCATGTAGAGTCCATTACAGAATACTTCGCCACCAATGAATCCAGCGGAAGTTTCTCAGCTCCAGCCTGCATTCGCTTTCCAGAGCAAACTGCTCAAAAGTTTCCAGGAACAACTGAACCACTTAAGAGCTGAAAATGAGAACCTCTCCCACTATATCCGTTCTCTTCCATCTCCACAAGCTACACTGGTAAGATTCGCTCTTCCTGATAAGTTTGATGTCTCGCCATATGGATTCTACCTTCGCCTCCATGTCGAGTCCATTACACATATTTAACCATGAACTGCAATGAACTATGATAAAATGTTCTATGCTTGTTCACTGAGTGCATACAGTATGTGAATATACATCTATGTATGTGTATACAGTATGTACTGTATGTATAGCTGTAAATGTATGTGTATGTACAGTTGGTGTATATGTGTAAAATAAGGTCCAAAAATCTGACCACTAGAGCTTTTTACCTAATTAAATGTAAAATTTTTCATGTTATCCCAGCATATCCATGTTAACCCAGCATGATTTGAGAATGTTTCAAAGAACATTTTGTGATGCAACTGAATGCTTGGCTGAATGTCTAACATGATCAATGTCACAAATTGGCTCACAATTGATTAGTGACATTGTATTAGTTTAGAATCTTAAATATTGTTGGGATTTTTTTAAATCCAAATGCTAGGACTAATTTACAGTTTTAAATGAAAAAAAAAAGACCAGATTTTCATCACTTCAGCCTTTTTGTTCCCATTGTACTGTATGCAAAGTACAGTGTACTTGTACATGTGTTTGTGTGTTATGATGGAAATTATTTCTATACATAGATGAAGGCCTGGAACCAGAATTCCACTGCTATTGTTGGAAACACACCAATCCATCCCATCCAATATGCATTCAGTCATAAAGCTCAACCTACTGTACAGTATATACACAACCAGTGACGTAAACATCACAACAATCATAACTGTGACAAAACAAAAACACTTAGCCTTTACATATCCAGGAGCTCAAATACTGACTAGTGCAGACTCAATAAGCTATGAAAGAGCCTCTCATAAGAAAAGTGATGACGGCATCTAAATATGCACCCATATGAATGCTTGAGGAGCACATAAACTGCTCTGGACTGTGAACTCCAGGGAAGAGTTTGTTTGAACTGAATTTAGCTGCCCTTCTGCAGCATGTGAGTTGAATAGATGGTGTGACTTACTTGTGTGTGTGTAAATATGGGTGTATACATCTTATGCCTTCTTCAATAATGCTTCTGCCAACAGTGTACTGACGAAGATCTTACTGGCACTCTTCCAGAAAAATCCTCATTACAATGATAAAATAAGAAGAGGGCCAATGGGATTTAAAAAGATAGTTCTCACAAAAATGATATTTGTGTCTTCATTTATTTACCTTCATGTCATTCCAAACTCGCATGACTTTCTTCTATCGAACATCGAAAAGAAAACATTTAGAAGAAAGTTCATGCTGCCCTCTTTCATACAATGAAAGTGAATCGGGCCCGGGGGGGGGGGCATTATAAAAGTAGTCCATATGACTTGTGAGAGATATTTCATGTCTTCTGAAGCCACATGATAGCTTTGTTCAAGGAATACACTGATCCTCTTACACTGAATGGAATAGAGCAGCTTGGACATTCTGCTTAACATCTTATCTTGTGTTCTACAGAAGAAAGTCATACAGCTTTGGAATGACATGAGGGTTAGAAAATTATGACAGAATTTTCCGTTTTGGGTGAACAATTCCTTTAAATTAGCAGGGTAATTAATGGACAGATCATACTGCATTTTTGTGCACGCGCATGCTTTAATAAGCTGTTTTTCATGCACTCTGTCCCTGAACCACAGAAAACAGCACATCAGTCAATGCAATGTGTGTGTGTGTGTGTGTGTGTGTGTGTGTGTGTGAGCGGGTTTGGGTGGTTTACGAGGACATTTTTAGGTTACAAACTGGTAATTACAAGGGTATTATGCTATAAATGTGGTTTATGAGGACATTTCTAGTGTCCCCATAATTCAAATCGCTTAAAAAAAAAAAAACATACTAAACGATGTTTTATTGAAAATGTAAAAATGCAGAAAGTTTTTTGTGAGGGTTAGGTTTATGTGTAGGGTTAGGGTTAGGGTACAGAATCTATAGTTAGTACAGTATAAAAATCATTATGTATATGGAAAGTCCTCATTAGGATAGCCGCACCAATATGTGTGTGTGTGTTTGGGTATACATGTTTATACTACATTGTGGGGACCAAGGATATTAAAACCTGAGATCACCTACCTTGTTGGGGCCCAGCCAGCGGTCCCTATGAGGGAAATGGCTTATTAATCATACTAAACTATGTTTTTTTGAAAATGTAAAAATGCAAAAAGGTTTCTGTGAGGGTTAGGTTTAGGGGTAGGGTTAGGGGATAGAAATTATCGTTAGATCTGTATAAAATCCATAAAATGCATGGAAGTCTATGCAGAGTCCCCACAATGATATAAAAACAAGCGTGTGTGTGTGTGTGTGTGTGTGTGTGTGTGTGTGGCCATAATTAGGCAGGCAACAAAAATTATTAAATGAAGAGAAATCAAGCAGTGAATAAAATATTTTCGTAACTGAAAGCTAAAAACAAAAGTTGCAAAAGAACCAAAATTAACTAAAAATACAAATGTAAATAAAAACTCACAGACAGACAATTATAGATAAAATAACTTAAGTATTTCAACATTTGCATCAATGTTGTATGGTCTTATTGCATACTCTTTCAAGTCTGACTCGGAATCAGTGTATTCAGTCAAAAAGAACCATCCAAACAAGATGTGAAATGTAAAACAACCAATTTCTGATAAAGTATTGTGTGTCTTCATAGGCAGATGGAACAATTTGTGGTGCTGAATGCACACTAAACTCAATAAAATTAAAACCTGTCATTTCCCTGAAATAGAAAATTAAAATATAAAATGAATAAAAAATGTAAAAAAAAAAATTAAAAACTAGTGGCATTTTAAAAATTATAATAATCCAGACACACAGTGTGTGCGCTCAGTAATGAGGATGCCAGTTGAGACTATCAGCACAAACTGCATTAGAAAAAACACAATCACAGACTCATCTCCCCAGGCAGAACTTTCAGCTTGGATTTGCCTTGGCAAAAAGCCCCATTAATGGAAGTATACTGCAGACAAGTCCTGCCTGTGAAATCCAGACTCCAGGGGGGGACAAAACTGAGAGCTTAAATAGTGACAGAGGACTATGGAACATTACACAGCACCAGCTAATGCTCTTGCTGGAAGTGAAGTAACAACTTTCTTCTCACTGTTTGAATGGCACTTCCATCAGTTATTATGGCTCTGGTGCAGGCTGGGGGCAAACAAAGATGAGCAGAGTCCATTTGGTGTAAGAATTTATTTGCATAAATTTCTTTCTACAAACAGAGTAAGGGTAAAAGAATATTTAAATGAAGAACTGATTTTTTTTTTCCATAAAGAGATTACCCTCAGTCACCATTCACATCCATTGCATCTTTTTACCATACAATGTGAATGGTGACTGAGGCTGTCATTCTGCCTACAATCTAATTTTGTGTTCCATGCAAGAAAGTCATAAGGGTTTGAAACAACATAAGGGTCAGTAATTGATGACCTTTGATCACAGATGTGATGAAAAATTATGGCAGAAATGATTTATGGGTGTACTATCCCTTTAAGTGGTACACTACAATCAAAAAAGAGACTGAAAGGTCTCTTGATGGCCTCTGCTCCCTTTTGAAGTGACTGCATAAGTCATGATTAGGCCTTGCCAACCTGTTCTGTGATTATACAGTGTCTGAAGGTACTGTTATTTTAAGATCAGTCGAAAGCTACACATTTTTTGCATTTAAGGGGGTTAGGTGATTTTTAATGCATTTTCTACGAGTGAAAGTCAAGTTCTCACCCTGGTTTACTTCAGATTTGTTTTCACTGAAATGATAATCAGCAACAGCCCTGAACTCACTTCATTCTCTTAATAGTCTATAGATATTCTCACTAAGTGGAGGTCTTTCTATACAATGAATTATTGATTCTGTGACCATAGATGGCCTGTTGCCATCCTTGGGAGTCCGACAGTTGCTTCCAGAGCAAATGAGATGCCACAAAGATATGGTTTTGTATTCAGATAGCATCTGTCTGTCTGTATGTCTATTGGTCTGTCTGTCTGTCTGTCTATCTATCTAATAATAATAATAAAAACACTGGTAAAAAAATATGGAAAACTTTCATTACAGTTATGTAAGCTGCAAACGCCTTAGTCATTGGAACACAGAGCAGAAGCCTCTGGAACAGTGTTTATCTATGCAACTGTTTATCTAAGTGACAAAAAGACAATGTGATACTTTAAATCATCTCTTGGTCTGTTGCCATTACTTGCACAAAGGATTCCAGAATTCCAACTGAAATAAACTTTTTTTTTCTTCATATATCCTCATACACAGTTCCTAAGGGCCACTGGGATATACAGTAGGATTCAGATAAATCCAAACAAAAACCAGAGCACATACTGCACATTAAGCATTACCCTTGATAAAATTAGCAAAACATGGTAATTCTCCATTTAAAATGCATCCAATCTGTGCCTATAGTACCCATTGTCTCATATTGTTAAAGGCAGAATAACATTGTTTAGTTTAAATTCATGCATATAGATCCCCACTAAACCTACTAGAACACATAAATGGACTTGGAGCAGTAGACAGAAAGCATATAGTTCCACCACCAGCCTTTAGTTTATTCAAGTCTGATCCCTGCCATAGCAAAGAGGCTCTGCAAAGCTCCACTTGTGTTTAATAGCAGAGATTGCAACACAAAGCAGAGAGCATGCAATATGTGTGGTATGCACTTGTAAGAGGGTTTGTAAATCAAAGAGCTGACCTCATCCCTCTGCACATTGTCTTAACTGTTAGACTGGCTTTGTGTCTCACGCCGACGTGCTTAACAGCAGTCTGCTGTGTTAAGGTCTGTTCATGGCAAGTTTGATGTAAAAGACACAAAAGCATTAAATATGCACACCAAAGTATTCACATCAGCTTTATCATAACTCCCAGTTTGGATATCTTAAAGCATCTGAACCACTAAAAAAGTCACACTTGCTACTGAATTAAAAATAAAAGATCATCATTTCATTTAAATACCTAATGAAATAGCTTGACGAGAGCAGGTTTTTGTTTTTTTCCTGCATTGATGTTTGAACCTACTGAACCAGGAAATTGGGTGGGAAATTGTCCATTTTCTTTAAACAGCATGGTTCACGTCACAGCTGTGTTTTGCTTCTGAACCATGAAATCATAAACCATGATTAGCTTCTTGCTAGTCAGATGCAGGTGGCATTAAGGGGAGGGACATTCTCATTCTATAGAGAGCATATCATTGGACAAAAATCTGTGCTGTGCAGGATGAGTCATCAATATTTTTGGAGCATTTTCCAGGAAGATGACAACTAAATTTGTATGCATATAACTGCTAGAAGATAATTTGGTAACTTCAGTTTTTGGTAAACATTCAGAATCTATGTGTGAATGGCCTGCAGAAGTAACAGAATCTATGAGTCAACGTACAAAAATCAGCTGAACATATTTTATAGATTTAAAACCATCCTGCATCCATCAGCAGTCCCAGATACAGGTGCAACTCAATAAATTAGAATGTTGTGGAAAAGTTCATTTATTTCAGTAATTCAACTCAAATTGTGAAACTCGTGTATTAAATAAATTCAGTGCACACAGACTGAAGTAGTTTAAGTCTTTGGTTCTTTTAATTGTGATGATTTTGGCTCACATTTAACAAAAACCCACCAATTCACTATCTCAAAAAATTAGAATATGGTGACATGCCAATCAGCTAATCAACTCAAAACACCTGCAAAGGTTTCCTGAGCCTTCAAAATGGTCTCTCAGTTTGGTTCACTAGGCTACACAATCATGGGGAAGACTGCTGATCTGACAGTTGTCCAGAAGACAATCATTGACACCCTTCACAAGGAGGGTAAGCCACAAACATTCATTGCCAAAGAAGCTGGCTGTTCACAGAGTGCTGTATCCAAGCATGTTAACAGAAAGTTGAGTGGAAGGAAAAAGTGTGGAAGAAAAAGATGCACAACCAACCAAGAGAACCGCAGCCTTATGATTGTCAAGCAAAATCGATTCAAGAATTTGGGTGAACTTCACAAGGAATGGACTGAGGCTGGGGTCAAGGCATCAAGAGCCACCACACACAGACATGTCAAGGAATTTGGCTACAGTTGTCGTATTCCTCTTGTTAAGCCACTCCTGAACCACAGACAACGTCAGAGGCGTCTTACCTGGGCTAAGGAGAAGAAGAACTGGACTGTTGCCCAGTGGTCCAAAGTCCTCTTTTCAGATGAGAGCAAGTTTTGTATTTCATTTGGAAACCAAGGTCCTAGAGTCTGGAGGAAGGGTGGAGAAGCTCATAGCCCAAGTTGCTTGAAGTCCAGTGTTAAGTTTCCACAGTCTGTGATGATTTGAGGTGCAATGTCATCTGCTGGTGTTGGTCCATTGTGTTTTTTGAAAACCAAAGTCACTGCACCCGTTTACCAAGAAATTTTGGAGCACTTCATGCTTCCTTCTGCTGACCAGCTTTTTAAAGATGCTGATTTCATTTTCCAGCAGGATTTGGCACCTGCCCACACTGCCAAAAGCACCAAAAGTTGGTTAAATGACCATGGTGTTGGTGTGCTTGACTGGCCAGCAAACTCACCAGACCTGAACCCCATAGAGAATCTATGGGGTATTGTCAAGAGGAAAATGAGAAACAAGAGACCAAAAAATGCAGATGAGCTGAAGGCCACTGTCAAAGAAACCTGGGCTTCCATACCACCTCAGCAGTGCCACAAACTGATCACCTCCATGCCACGCCAAATTGAGGCAGTAATTAAAGCAAAAGGAGCCCCTACCAAGTATTGAGTACATATACAGTAAATGAACATACTTTCCAGAAGGCCAACAATTCACTAAAAATGTTTTTTTTATTGGTCTTATGATGTATTCTAATTTTTTGAGATAGTGAATTGGTGGGTTTTTGTTAAATGTGAGCCAAAATCATCACAATTAAAAGAACCAAAGACTTAAACTACTTCAGTCTGTGTGCATTGAATTTATTTAATACACGAGTTTCACAATTTGAGTTGAATTACTGAAATATATGAACTTTTCCACGACATTCTAATTTATTGAGATGCACCTGTAAGTCCAAAGTTACACTTTAAAGGACATTTGGACAAATAAACACGATGATGTAAATGCAGTGCTTTAGTAAGTTTTCAGATACACCATAAGAAATAGCTTGATCATAATGTAAAAAAAAAAAAACATCGAAGGGGGTATTATTTCTAATAGTATGTCAGAAGTTATTTCTAAGTTATGTCAGACATTACAAAACATAATGTCTGCATGCAGTGCCCATTTCCACAACAGGCTTTCTTCCCCCAGCAAGTATAAACTCATATATCAGTCCAGTTCAAAGAGCTATTGCATTAACATGCAACATCACATTTCCCTACAACATAATTTCTGCACTAACTGACAAGATTCTGTCCTCTTGGGTTCTTCCTATAAAAACATGCATCAAGTGTCCCATATCAACAGCAACTCTTTGCCTTCAATAGAAAACTCTACCACAACCATGTGATGGTATTGAAGCAACAACACATTTTAGAACGGTTAATATAATTCTACATTTCGTACAAAATTAGGGTTAATAAAAGAGGTTATTTAACACTAACAGTACTATTCAAAGGTGTGGATACACCTACTCATTTTTTATTAATAATATTTTCCACATTTGGGAATAATATTAAAGTCATCAAAACCATTATTTAAACAAATGGAACTATGTTTTATTTTAGTTTCCTAATAGTAGACACCCTTTGCCTGCATAAATTACAAACTCAATGTCTTCTCTCAACCAATTTTATGAGGTGGAATGACCTGGGATGCTTTTTAAACAGTTCTGAAAGGGTTCCCCTTTATGCTGGCAACTTGTTTACTGCTTTTCTTTTACTATCTGGTCCAAGTTTCAAAAATAATTAAGTACAACTTTAGTTTTGTAGAGAACCTCATATGTAGGCATAATATTTGCTTACAAAGCATACATGCATTTAAGCATATGATTTTAGATCATAAGGTTTTTAATATAATGGGTAATATAAATTAACTGAAGTGTGTGCAAACGTCTAACTGATATAGTATACAGTGATCTAGCTGCCAGTTAATAAGAACAGACTGATTAAATCATCCTAGAGGTCTGAAAATACAGAGAGGAGAGAACGCAATCAATCCGGACAGCAGAATACTCTTGCCTCAAATACTGTGACATTTTCTGCAGCACAAAAGTGATTTGGGTCAAAAGCTTTTGTCAAGAAATAATTCATTACTGCAAGTAAGAGCTTGTCTTAATTTAGCTTTAAAGTCCATTATCATTGTTAGAAGTACAATGCAGTATAATTATACTTCTGTTTAAGAAAGGTCAAATAAATATTTCACTCATAATGGAATGCTACGACCTGGCAGGAGTGAATGGTCGCCACCAACCTTATGGCACTCATGTAAACTCTTCCTGCCATTGTAAGTGGCTGACTGCTATCAGGAAGTGACAAACTGGGACTATTGTGGGATCAGCCAATCAGAGACTAGGATAAGTACGTTGGTGCCATTTTTGGTTTTAGTTTAGTAATCAGTTTAAGATTTTGAATGTAGACCCCCTGATTATAGTGACATCAAACAATGACTTGTCATTAAAAATAAAGAAAATATCAGCCTGTAAGTGTGCTGCTACACAAATTTCAACAAAATTGCTATTATAAAACAAAGTAATAACTTTTACCTCATATTTAAACAACCTCAAAATCTCAAATTCTGAGACAAAACCAACATGTGTACTGACTGCAAACATCATTCTGATGTTTTCATAAGAATAATATTGTGTGTGTGAATAGCCATGTGAATAGAATGGATTCCAAAAGTTTAAAACCACTGTCTATTTTGACCTCAAATACAGTATATATATATTACTTAAAAATATTATTATCAGAATCAATTTGATCAAAAAGTTGATGTTAGATTAACAATATTTGGAATGTTCCCTTATGCACTCAAGCTGACATGGACTTCACAAGTTAACATGTTTAACATCACAAATTAGCTTATTAGCTGATTACTGACCTAGAAATAGTTTAGAACTTTAAATAATTTTCTATACATTTTATGTCATAATTAAACTCTCCACTGATTTTTTTTAATGTTTAAATTTGATTTTGAATCCAAGATTTTCAATGTGGTCTCAGACTTTTGGACCCCACTGCACATGAATATTAGTTTGCATCTTACCTCACTGGGCCTTTCAGTAGCTCTGAGTGGGCCATTTAAAAGGCGGCATCCGTCTTTGGCCAGTCTCTGGACCATCTCCAATCGGCTGATGTCCTCTCTATTGCATGTACCAGCTCCAGGGCCCTGCTGCAGTGCAGGGGACACAGAAAACACATACCTCAGGCCACAGTCCCACGCCATGGGGCTGCAGCGCACATAAGCAGCTCGCTCTCTGAGTCACTGTGAGTTTGACAGCCGTCACACTGACTCCTTCAACTGTGTCTTTACTCAGGTGAGACTGAAAGCCCCCTGTCTATGAGTTAGCTGAGATGGCCACAGTAGTCCTGAGGTAATTGAGCTGCAGGCGCTCAGGAGGAAAGCTTTAAAAAGTGAAGACTCACAGACAGTGCTGCCTGAGAGGGAGAGTGAACCTGCCTCTATCTTTCCCTCTCATATGCACATAGGCAGGGTGGGGGCGACCAGGAAACATCTGGCAGTCCCTTCCATTTCTGGAAGTTTCACAATCTCCAGAAAGTGGGAGAAAGGCCAGCATGAGGTCTGGGAGGGCAGGTTACTGATGGGTGAACCATTATGTAAACTAAGATGCCATTCAATCAGTACAATCTTTAATACATGTACCAGCATTATGGTCATGTAACACTTGCTGTCATACAAACAGTATATACAGTGGTCCCAAAACACTCAAAAAAGAATTTAAAGATTTACGCATTTCAATTTCATAACAAAATTCCATCAAATTGAATTGAGTAATCTTTAATAAAATAAAAAAATGAAATATTTTAAGTTTTATTAATCTAATTTTGTTAAACCTTACACAATTCAATTTGATGGAATATTGTTATGAAATAGAAATGAATAAATAAAAAAAGTAAAAAAATAGGCTAAAATATGTTTTTGAGTATGTAGACCCTACTCAAAAATTTATGAATTCCATTGAATTAGACAACTTGATAAATACCAAACACCAAAGTGGCAACAAATCATGCAACCCTTTTCTCAGAAATGTAAGCGCAGCGTAGTTCTAGCGGGAAGACTAGCAGCTGTACATCATCGCACCATTAGCTAGGTAACTCCTAGCCAATCACATGTTAGCCATTGCTTTATAAGTCTGCTCACATTCTATCACACTGTTGTTTCAGTGTGCTAACATGACAACCTCCACCACCCCACCACCACAGGTTGAGTCCCGTCCTGCACGGGGGTAGGCTCCTCGCCCCTACCTCCTATCTCCGGCAGGATATGACGTTTCGGAGTACAACTTCTTCGGACCACCAGACGGGGCTTACGCCAAAGAGAGACATTACATTTCTGTTCTATATTCATCAAATAAATGTCATCTTAAATTTCACTCAAGTCTTCCTGATAGAACTTAAATTTACTATGTTTGCAATTACTTGTCACCAACAAGTCCTAAATTCATTTTAAGTGTACATATGAAGTCGGTTCCCATTAAGTTCACAAAGGTGTCCTAGCAGTGTAACCTCAGGTGTAGTTCATCACATTAACTCTGGACATGTTCCAAAAGCTTGACAACCATAAAGCATACAGATACTTTTTGACTTAAACAGAATAAATCACAGATCAACACTTTAAATATATCTGGAATACCCCAGAAAGCTAGCTAAATAATACTCCATCTAAATGCATCTAAAAAGAGTAATCAAGTATGTATCCTGTTTCTTTCTGCTCCATTCAAACACAATGGAAAACATGTCCAGAGGAGAAACCTGTGACTTAATTCTCTGAAATAAGGGAAGAAGAGAGGAATTTTTCCCAAACACACTCAAGAATTTCCATATCAGCTCTCCTGGCTATATAAGGAATCAAACAACATGCTAGACAAATTCAACACAACCAAAGTCCCTGACATTCTATAGCACTTCAGTGTAGGGGTGAATATAGAAAACAATGGACGGTAAGAATAAACTATGGTTATTATCAAGATCTGACAATAGGGAATAACCATTAAAAAGAAACAGTGATAAACTATTGAGCTAACATGTCCAACCATAAGAAAACAAATTTCCATGGAAGCTATCAAACACAATTAGGCTAATAATGAATTGTCTTTGATTAGAGATACAATAAGATAGGACATGACCCCATATCTATGATATATTACAAGAACAAAAAACAAAACAAAAAATTAATATATTTTAACGTTTGACTTTAGGATTTATTTATATTTACTTTTGTTTAATGAACAATTTGTCTTGGGTTGCCATTTGAAATGAAATGAAAAATCTGGGTCCTTTAGAAAAATGAATGGAGAACCACTGGATTTTAGGTCCCTATTTATAAAATGGCATTTATGTTAAAGCCTGTACAGCCGAGCATTTTCTATGAAACATAATTTGTCCTTGTGCACCACTGCTATTCTGGTGTCTTAATCATAGACCTTTCAGATGTACTGCAATGAAGCATCAGATATTACACAGAGCTGTAAAAGCCAAGAGCCTATAAGACAGGCACAAGACTCTATCTTGACACACAGTATAGAGTATCCATCTATCTCCAATCATGGTTCCTTTGCCTTTCTGCCAGGTCAAGGGCTTTCTACTGATGACTGGGCTGCAGGAAAGCAGTGCTAAATCAGGGAACGTATGGACAGCAGTGGGCAACTCGGATGGCTGTTGAGCTCAGCAAAACATAGAGTCACACCAACACATACACACATGCTGACACATGCACACATACGAGTCAATGCAAACCCCAATAGCAAGAAATCTGTGTTCTCATTACCTTGAGCTCAGCAGGACTTGGAGAATGTGGTGGGGTGTCAGTATTGTGCTCTGGACTGCTTGCATCGTTCCCTGTAAAATAAAAATTATTTAGCAAGTACAGTTAGTTCCAGTCAGGGTAACATATTAACCAGGGTGCAGTGCAAAAATGCCATCAAAAGTGACAAAGATGCCCCCATAAAGAATTACTCAATGTTCTGTTTTGTAACATTTTATACATTTTATTTCATAACAGTATTCTACAAATGTTCTATTCTATTCTAAATAATCACATTCTATTTTAAACCCAATTTAGTTATGGGTTTAGTATGAGTTTAGTGCCTCTGCATTATTTATAGCTACTTTTGTATTAGATGTCAGTTTTATTTTATAGGTAACAGTCATACATTTTCAGACTGGGAATTTATTTACATTAACAGATTCAATTGAAATCTTAAAAAAAAATGGACGAAACACTATGACCTTGATTATGACCAAAAAATTTTGCAAACTTGACTGCACACGCAAAAAAGTCTACTAACGTAGTCTTTTGAGGATTGCGTCTTTCAGATGAGCAAAATAGCACTTCTCGGCAATTTTTGCGTGTTTCCCCGAAATTAATATGCAATTTAGGAAGTGCCTTCAAATGTGCATAATAAAGAGAGGCGATGAAGCAAATTAATCAAATTGAAGCAACAAAGTGATTTATCAAGCCTGAAAGTCATTTCAGAAACAGAAAGAGTGAGAGCAAATTAGCATGAATGAAAGCCAGGTGTTAATTTGATTCGCACTGTGCATCATGCTGTAATTGTGGCAAGAAAAAGATACTTTCAGAACTGAGAAATTTTTTTATAAAACACATAAAACTATTTCTCATGAAAAAACATTTTATTCTGTTATTTTAGAACTCGATATCATTCCTGATAACATTGCTACTGATGATCATAAAACTCTATGACTTAAAAAAAAAAAAAAAAAGAGACTACTTACAATGCATGCCCAAAATCTCTATGACCATGGACACATTTCACTGTTGCACACTGTGTTTTCATCCTGCTTATGTTTACTGAGTACGCTGAACTGTGTGTCTGGGTGCCGCAAAATGAACACCAGTCTGGCACTGGTTCTGGTCCTCCAATAGTGGCAATATTTAGTACAACAGCACTGAGGTATTTTACTATTTCTGTCACTCCACTTGTCTGTGTTTGCAGCATTCCAGATGGATCAGTCTGTGCATTGTTTGGTGACACAATGATTGGTACTATTTTGGTTTCGTTTGAAACTATTTTCCAAGTGGAGTGAAAGTAGATAAACTTATTGGATTTATTGTGTCTAATCTGTAAGTTAGTCCTTCTTGTTTACAGGACTTTCATTTACAATCATAGCTATGCTGATATTTAGTACAACAGCATTCTACCTTGTATGGTATTGCTTGAAGTTGAAAAACAATTAGTGGGCTAATGCATTTTTAAAAAGCTATTTTCAAAATACTTTTTGCACTCAAGCTCAAAATTATGCACTTCTATCGAGCAAAAAAAAAAAAAAAAAAAACATTCAAATCCTGAAAACAGTACAATCCTTACTTGATTTAGTCTGTGCCTTGTGAGCCAGAGCCACGAGAAGTTCATTCTGCACCTATTAAAAGAGAAAATTGTGACATGGTTCTTCAGAAAATCAGACGTCATGTCTAATTATCTGATCAAACCTTACTGAAACCAAACCTGACAAAAACCAAGCTGAACATGTAATAGAAGCAGCCTAATCTCACATAAAAATCGGCAAATGTGTGCCGATGTTTCTTTAGCCGAAATGGGTATGAAATCGGTTGACTGAATTTAAAAACCAAAGAAATTCTGCAGTGAGCTCTGAAAGCACAGTTTTTGAATGTAGCTTGATCAATCTCTGAAGATATCTCTATAGTTTAAAAAGCTATATGGGGTGGGGGGGGGGGGGGGGTGTTGCAGCATAAAGCATTTACATATTTCCATTGATCATGGTATAAATATTGGGGGGGGGGGTTGTACTTGCTTGTTTTGATTATTGGAGGGGTTACCTCCCCCATCCCCCCTGGAATCTATGCCTCTGCATATAACAGCATTATAACCCCATAGAGCTATACAGTCAATCATCCATTAAGCCAATTATTTTCATTTATCTTTACAATTTTTTTTTATTTTTTATGTGACTTGGTGAATTTATCATCAATCACCGTGCCTTCCCGTTTGAAAACCGTGGGTTTAAAGCAATAATTTACAATCATATGCTCAGCACTGCATTTCAGATCTATTTTACACAGGGTGTTGTCTTGTTTGACTCATACTTGGACATTTTTAGCAGGAGATATAGAGGAATTTTCTATTCCTATTTATTTTTTTGTTTACCTTTACTGCCTTTGATTTCCAATCTACCATACAATATATTTGAGGATGAAGACTCAGGACCAGATTATGGATCCACAAGGCCCAGGGGCAAATGTCTTTGGAGGCACATGTCAGTCAGAGGCCCCTGGGCACTGGCCCCACTGGCCAGTGCATAATCCACCCCTGTGAAAACTGGACCCAAACCTCTAAACAGATCTATTAGAGATCTGACTGCACTCTTGTCAAATCCATGTATTTTGAAGTAGTGACAAAACTCTGGCTCTAAATCCCAGAGTACACAGCATATTATGAATACAAATGCATCCTATCCATCAAGCACCTCAAAGGAAATATCACTCAGTTATGTAGGGCAGTCCATCTGCCCTCTGACAATGGGAGGTATGTGCATTAGTAAACCAGGTGTGTATCAGCAAGTAATGGAGGTGTTTAACTGTGCTTAGTGGCCCATAAACACTACATGTCCTATGAGGCCGTCTGATGTGGCAGCTCCTAGCCAGATTGTACAGACTCAGGGCAATGAAAAATGAAGCTGGACTGGGAAATGTGCCACAGTGACCCTGCACAGGCCAACTACAAATGCTCGCTTTAACCATCAGAGACCCACTGTAAAAAAAAAAAAGCATATTAGAAATGGTAAAAAATAAAAACACAAAACAAATACTTCAATACACCTCTCCTATGATAAATATGTTTTCAATTACTGAGTTCAAAAGTCATTTTGGCATTTCTTTCTGGGGCTTAAAGTAAAGAGTGTCATGTGGTGTAACTGTCTGGAAAAAGAAAATAAATAAATAAATAAATAAAAAATCTAAGTCTAATTAAAAGCTTAAATTTTTGAAAAAAGAAAAGTTGGCATGGGTAGTGTAGAATATGTTATTATAATTATTTATTTTATATATATATACAAAAAAAGCAGCAATTCTGTTTTTAAAATATGATCAATACTTTAAAAACTTTTGTCAACCAAACCAAAGTCATGTGGTGTAACAAACATGTATGTAGCCTTTATAAATAAAACAGAGAGGACCCTGTCAGACCCTGAAGACTGTGAGTGAAATTTAATATACAGTGTGTGTGTGTGTGTGTGTGTGTGTGTGTGTGTGTGTGTGTGTGTGTGTGTGTGTTATACATACAGTACTGTGCAAAAGTCTTAGGCACATAAGATGTTTCACAAAAACATTGATCTTAAGATAGTTGTATATCTTCAGCTTTAGTGTGTCAATAGGAAATATAAATGTTAGACTCCCAAACATTACTTTTGCAAATAGAAAAGATTAGAATAGAAGAACAGGGGAGCCCTACAACAGATGTCATGGCCCCCACAAAGACCCCCTACTGAACATCGAGTCAGTCTGGGATTAAATGAGACAGCCTAAACAGATAGAAGAACTGTGGCAAATTCTCCAAGAAGCTTGGAACATCCTATCAGCCAAAAACCAAGAAAAACGTTGTCCAGGGGTACCTAGGAGAATTGGTGCTGTTTTGAAGGGAAAGATGGTCATATCAAATATAGATTTAGCTTTTTTTCAGTTTACTGGGCTTTGCATGACATTAATTGATAAATGAAAACTATTTATGGCAGTATTTTTGAAGATATCCTTACTATGCAACGTTTTTCACCAGTGCCTAAAACATTTGCACAGTACTGTATATAGTTGAAGTCAGATGTTTACATACACCTTAGCCAAATACATTTAAACTCAGTTTTTCACAATTTCTGACATTTAATCGTAGAAAACATTCTCTGTCTTATGTCATTTAGGATCACTACTTTATACACCTCACCCTTATTCCTCCAAACATAACGATGGTCATTATGGCCAAACAATTAAATTTTTGTTTCATTAGACCAGAGGACATTTCACCAAAAAGTAAGATCTTTGTCCCCATGTGCACTTGCAAACTGTAGTCTGGTTTTATATGGTGGTTTTGTAGCAGTGGTTTCTTCCTTGCTGAGCAGGCTTTCAGGTTATGTCGATATAGGACTCGTTTTTACTGTGGATATAGATACTTGTCTACCTGTTTCCTCCAGCATCTTCACAAGGTCCTTTGCTGTTGTTCTGGCATTGATTTGCACTTTTCGAAGCAAACCACGTTCATCTCTAGGAGACAGAATGCATCTCCTTCCTGAGCAGTATGATGGCTGAGTGGTCCCACGTGTTTATACTTGCGTACTATTGTTTGTACAGATGAACGTGGTACCTTCAGGCATTTGGAAATTGCTCCCAATGATGAACCAGACTTGGGAAGGTCCACAATTTTTTTTTTCTGAGATCTTGGCTGATTTCTTTTGATTTTCCCATGATGTCAAGCAAAGGGGCACTGAGTTTGAAGATAGGCCTTAAAATACATCCACAGGTACACCTCCAGTTCAGTACACCTCCTATCTGAAGCTAATTGGCTTATTGTCTAAAGGCTTGACATAATTTCTGGAATTTTCCAAGCTGCTTAAAGGCACAGTTAACTTAGTGTATTGAAACATCTGACCCACTGGAATTGTGATATAGTCAATTAAAAGTGAAACGATCTGTCTGTAAATAATTGTTGGAAAAATTACTTGTGTCATGCACAAAGTAGATGTCCTAATCGACTTGCCAGAACTATTGTTTGCTAATATTAAATCTGTGGATTGGTTAAAAAATGAGTTTTAATGATTTCAACCTAAGTGTATGTAAACTTCTGATTTCCTTACAGGAAATACTGTAAGACTTTCTTGTGACATTTCACTTTCCAGCTCAGTAGGTGGCAGTAATGCACCATAAACTGGATTGTCCACCGGCAATAAACATCACCAGAAGAAGAAAACTTACTTTCCTGTAACAGCACTATGAATCATGAAAAACATTTAACTAAACAGTACATAAATAAACATCAATAGTGTTGATGTCGGAGTTGTTGTGTTCAGTCGACAGCTGTTGTATTGCATTGTCAGTGCTGTCTTGTTCGCAACACAATGATATTAAATTAGCCGGACAAAGCTTTGAATGGTCTAGTTCCGCAATAATTAAGTGACCTTCTACCACACTATATTGCATCACGTTCATTACAATCGCAAAATTCTGGCCTGTTAATAGTACCTAGAATATCAAAATCCGCAAAAGGAGGTAGATCCTTTTCCTTTTTGGCTCCTAAACTATAGAACAGTCTTCCTAACACTGTTCAGGACTCAGACACACTCTCTCAGTTTAAGTCTAGACTAAAGACTCATCTATTCAGCCAGGTATACAACTAATTTATCCAACAACTCATAGTTATTCTGCTTTAGTTATGTCTACCGGAACCGGAAACATTTCTGTTAATCTATAACTTTGCAATAAATTAAATGGCATCTATTCTAATATTATTCTATTTGTTTTCCTGTCTCAACCTCTGTATTCATATCCCAAGGTTACCAGAGCCAGCCGGATCCAGCTCCATTCATGCTTGGTGTCTGACTCCACTGCTACATGTCGCTGAGTGATGACGACTAACTGCAGCCGGTGCGAGCCAGACATCACTTCAGTCTACTAAGATGGACTTCAGAGGATGAACTGATGCCGACTCCAACCTTAAGACATGGGATACTTCATGTGCCACTGCCTGAACATTGGACTTAGGATGGACCTCAACAAACCTCACCAAAATGACCTGCCGGTTCAACTACGATGCACCTCACTGATCTCTGCCTGCATCACCTTGGTCTAATGATGGACAACATTCTTAAAAAGGAACACACAGACTATCAATTAAAGGTGCAGTATGTAAGATTCAGAAACCCTTGTTATTAATGACACCTGTGGCCGTTAAGTGAACTGCAGCCTGTAGCTCGTGATTGTGCGCACTCCATAGGGAACAAAACAAAGAGACTAAATGTGATTCACCGGCTTCATGGTGACAGATGAGGTAGCATAATTAAAATGACACAGTTATGATTGTTTTACTACAAACTTTGAGACTGCATATTATATTTGACTCTCCAGTGCTGGAACAGGGCTAAAACAAAGTGTGGATATAGGTCTGACTATGCGAGACTGTAGATTGAAGTAATCACTTTTCTTTGCATGATACATTGACTGCATTTATATGATAGCCTATGTCGGCGTTAGCTAGCTAGCCAGCTTTATCAATAGCTGCTAGCTAAATTTGGTGGATGATGACAAATCAAATCAAATCAAATCACTTTATTGTCACACAGCCATATACACAAGTGCAATGGTGTGTGAAATTCTTGGGTGCAGTTCCGATCAACATAGCAGTCGTGACAGTGATGAGACATATACCAATTTACAATAACATCAAATTAACACAACACAATTTAAACATGTGTTATACACATAATTACACTCAACAATATACAAATAATAACATACACTGTACAGTATAAAATACGCTGTTTTTTTTTTTTTTACTATATAGATACACATTATTCAATAAAAATTAAAAATAAAAAATATATAAAAAAAAAGTACATATATATATATATATATATATATATATATATATATATATATATATAGAATGTACAGTATTGTACTGTATTGACATTCAGGCTGTCGGTTGATAGTCAGTTGTTAAGAGAGAATAATAATAATATAATTTTTACTATCCGGTGTGAGATATAAGAGTAAGGGTAATAAAGTGCAGTGCTGATGTATTTTGATCGTGGGAGATCAAGAGTTCAGAAGTCTGATTGCTTGGGGGAAGAAGCTATCATGGAGTCGGCTGGTGCGGGTCCTGATGCTGTGATACCACCTACCTGATGGTAGCAGTGAGAACAGCCCATGGCTCGGGTGGCTGGAGTCTCTGATGATCCTCCGAGCTTTTTTCAAACACCGGATTGTATATATTTCCTGGAGGGAGGGAAGCTCACCTCCGATGATGTGTCTGGCAGTTCGCACCACCCTTTGCAGTGCTTTGCGGTTGTGGGCAGTGCTATTGCCGTACCAGGCGGAGATACAGCCAGTCAGGATGCTCTCCACAGTGCTGGTGTAGAACCGTGTGAGGATGTGGCGGTTCATTCCAAAATTCCTCAGCCGTCTCAGGAAGAAGAGGCGCTGATGAGCCTTCTTCACAACAACTTCAGTGTGGACGGACCATGTGAGTTCCTCAGTGATGTGGACACCCAGGAACTTGAAGCTGCTGACTCTCTCCACTGGTGCTCCATTGATGGTGATGGGACTGTGTTCTCTCTCTTTTCTTCTGAAGTCCACCACAAGCTCCTTTGTCTTACTGACGTTGAGGGAGAGGTTGTGCTCCTGACACCAGTGTGTCAGAGTGTGCATCTCCTCTCTGTAGGCTGTTTCATCATTGTCAGTGATCAGACCTACCACCGTCGTGTCATCAGCAAACTTAATGATGGCACTGGAGCTATGTGTTGCCACACAGACATGTGTGTACAAGGAATACAGTAGTGGGCTGAGAACACAGCCCTGCGGGGCTCCAGTGTTGAGGGTTAGTGATGAGGAGATGTTGCTGCCTATTCTAACCACCTGGCGTCTGCTTGACAGGAAGTCCAGGATCCAGCTGCACAGCGAGCTGTTTAAGCCCAGAGCCCGGAGTTTCTCATCTAGCTTGGAGGGCACTATGGTGTTGAATGCTGAGCTGTAGTCTACAAACAGCATTCTCACATAAGTGTTCTTTTTTTCCAGGTGGGAGAGAGCAGTGTGTATTGTAGATGCAATGGCATCATCAGTGGAGCGGTTGTTGCGGTATGCAAACTGCAGCGGGTCAAGATTGAGTGGCAATACAGAGCAGATGTAATCTCTGATTAGTCTCTCAAAACATTTGCTGATGATGGGGGTCAGAGCAACAGGACGCCAGTCATTTAAACAAGTTATTTTTGATTGTTTTGGTACAGGCACAGTGGTGGATGTTTTAAAGCATGTGGGGACTACAGACAAAGAGAGGGAAAGGTTGAAAATGTCCGTAAAAACACCAGCCAGCTGGTTCGCGCACGCTCTGATGACACGGCCCGGAATGCCATCTGGGCCCGCGGCTTTGCGGATATTCACCCGTCGGAAGGATCGGGTTACATCCGTTACAGAGACGGAGAGTGAACTAACCTCTGTAGCTTCAGCCGCGAGAGCTCTCTCCGCGAGGGCGGTGTTATTTCCCTCAAAACGAGCATAAAAAGTATTTAGCTCATCCGGTAGAGAGGCAGCGGTGTTCATGGCGGAGTTTTTATTCCCTTTAAAGTCCGTGATGATGTTAATTCCCTGCCACATGCTTCTAGAGTTGGTGGTGTTAAACTGTCCTTCAATCTTGCTCCTGTACTGGCGTTTTACTGTTTTGATAGTTTTTCGGAGGGCATAACTGGCTTGTTTATGCTCCCCCGCGTTCCCGGAATTAAAAGCGGAGGTCCGCACATTAAGTGCCGTGCGAACATCGCTATTGATCCACGGCTTCTGATTCGGATAGATTCGTACAGTTCTGGTCGGAATCACTTCCTCTACGCACGTTCTGATGAAACACATTACGCTATCAGTGTAAAGCTCGATGTCGTCATCAGAGGCGGACCGGAACATCTCCCAGTCCGTGTGATCAAAACAGTCTTGTAGCATAGAGTCTGATTGGTCCGACCAGCACTGGATCCTTCTGAGGGTGGGTGCTTCCTGTTTCAATTTCTGCCTGTAAGCGGGCAGAAGCAGAATGGAAGAGTGGTCCGATTTGCCAAATGGTGGGCGGGGGAGGGATTTGTAGCCATCCCAGAACGGAGAGTAGCAATGATCCAGAACCCGGTCCCCTCGTGTGTTGAAACTAATGTGCTGGTGATATTTTGGTGCGACTGATTTTAAACTGGCTTTATTAAAGTCCCCGGTCACAATGAACGCGGCCTCAGGGTGCGCGGTTTCCTGCTCACTAATAATCCCATACAGTTCCTTGAGTGCCCGGTCTGTGTCGGCTTGTGGGGGAATGTACACAGCTGTGATAATTACCGCTGTGAATTCCCTCGGTAGCCAGAATGGTCGACACAGAAGCATAAGAAATTCCAGATCAGGAGAGCAGAAAGACTTGATAGAATGTACGTTCCTCTGATCACACCAGGATTTGTTGATCATAAAACATACACCACCACCTCTGCTTTTACCTGAGAGGTCTTTCGCTCTGTCCGCTCAGTGCACGGAGAACCCCGCGGGTTCAATGGCTGAGTCTGGAATCTCCGCAGACATCCAAGTTTCTGTTAGGCAGATAATGCAGCAGTCCCTCGTCTCTCGTTGGAAAGAGATCCGCGCTTTCAGCTCACAGAGCTTGTTATCCAGAGACTGAACATTTGCCAGTAGAATAGTGGGTAGCGGGGGTCGATTTGTGCGGCGTCTTACTCTGATGAGAACGCCGGCTCTTTTTCCCCTCCTGCGTTTCCGCGGCCGTGCTGCCCAGACAAAGGGCTCCGCTTGCGTGTTTGTAAACAGCGGGTCGGCATTGAGGAATGTGAAGTCCGGTTTTCGGTGTGAGATCGCTGAACCAATGTCCAAAAGTGTTTGTCTGTCGTAGACAATAAGGCAGACAACATCCAAGACAAAAAACATAAGAATTGTGAACAAAACAAACAAAACATTGCTATGTTGTGTCGGAACTAGCAACGCAGCAGCCATACTCGGCGCCATCTTGAGTCCAGACAGTAGCTGTTTATAAAATAGATTGTACATTATAAATATGTTGACACAATTCAGTATTGATGTGATTCCATCACAACTGTCATTTTAATACATCGATGCGCTATTGTTTTATAATAATAGGATGTATATATTTTCTGTATAACCAAGTTATGTTACACTAATAAATGGAGCTTTTTGCATTGTCTTGAACATTGTCTAGAATTCATTTAATGTATTATTGTAGTTTACCTTGCTGCATAATTACAGATTAACATTATGTCAGTTACTGTCAGTTACAGCATAGCTGACTTTTGGTATAAAGAGAAGATCGTTGAAATTATTTGAAAGTTACGAAGCAAGGTAGCTTGCAATTCATCAGCGTTAGCAGGCAAGGTCAAGTTAGCTAATATTACACAGATCAATCCTTATGGCACTATATTTCACATGCTTTGCAGTTATGTAAGCTTACCTGTCCAATAAGAAGAATGCCAATTCAGGGTCGGTTTTGATCCTCAAAACCGAACGAATGTCCCTCCAGGAATCAAATACCCTGCTGATGTTCACTCTAGTTTTCGCTCAACCACGATCACGTTTCTGATTAGCCAGACGGGAATGTTTATTTTTTTTTTTTGCGCATAAACGTCACATCCTTTGGATTTTCCCGGCAAAAGCGACCCGCTCCCTTCGCATGAAAATCAGTCCACAAGCTTTAATAGGCAACCTAGGAAGACCGGGAAGGGCTCATTTTTTAAGTTGCGTTACAAGCCGTTCACACATTGGCAAAAAAAGGTGAATATTACATGAGAAAAGTTACATATTGCACCTTTAACTGCCAACAAAAGCCTTCATCAGTCAACAAACAAAGGACAATGCATCTTTGTGAACTTCTGCAGTTAATCAAGGATGGACTTCAAGACATTAGTCATTAATCTTACAGTTCATAAAAAATATTTGTTTAAACACTGGCCCTTAACACTTACTTATTATACAAATTTTAAACAATGACTTGCACTACACACACAAAAAAAAACAAAAAATAAACAAAACAAAAACAAATATTATATCCATGTTGTTTAGCCAGAGGGGAACAGAGTGAGCCTGGTTTCTCCCAAGATTATTTTTCTCCATTATCCGCAACAATATATTACGGTTTTACATTTAACTATTCAGATTTTATGTAATTATTTATTGTTTGGCCCCCCATAATATACTGTATTTGTATACCTGTATATAGTTTGTGATATCATTAAATGTTAATATTTTGACATTTTTATGAAAAGGCCCATTTTGTTCAGGTCATTGTAACCCTGAGGAACCTTGATATTCTTTACACAGAAATGCATGATAATTGTAATCTTTTTTTACCGTAATGATCAAGCTGTGTACACATGTATTCAAGGTGCAAGGAATGTATTTTAATACCTTTTACTGGACGATTAAACTACATTACATTTTAAAAGTCATTGAATATGCAGTATATATATGTATATGTAAATATATTTGTGAGTGCCAAATCTTTGAAAATGTCCTTTTTAAGTGGTCCTCGCTAGTTAAAAAAAAAAAAAAAAGGCTCATAAATAGGCCAAATCATGTGTAGCTTTAAATCTACTGATGTGCACAGGTTTCTGTGAGGGTTAGGTTTAGGGGTAGGGTCAGGGGATAGAAAATACAGTATCATTAGCTGGCTATAAAATGTTTTAAACTAAATTTTTACAAGATTTCTAATTTTTATCACCTCCTCTGGTGAAAAAAACAGCATTACTGGTCACCTGCTTATGTTGTGTTCTGGGTGCTGGTCCCCCAGCGTGTGATGCCGTGCTTTTAGAAGAGCTCAACCAGCTACGTCAGAAAGACCATGCTGGTCAACCAGCTTCACAAGCTTGGTTTTGCTAGTGGAAAGCAGGGCTAGTGTATGCTGGTCCACCAGCTAGACCAGCACCAGACCAGCACCAAACCAGCACCAAACCAGCACCAGCCAGCATAAACCTGCCTAGACCAGCATGGGAATTGCATGCTGGTTGAGCTGGTCTTTTCAGCAGGGTCAGACAACATTATTTGTCTTTAATCAAAAAACATGATCAAGGAGGAAAAAAGAAAATGTATAATCAATATCAATGCTTGTGTCTCTGATGGTTAAAGATGTTCCTTTTCCTACAAAAGGTTTTTCACCTAAAGAAATTATTAGTACTTTTGACAAATATGTTAAAATTATATGACTCTAGTCTAGATTGCCAAAAAATAAAAATATTATATTTTTATTTTATTCTTAAACTGTATGTATTTGGATAGTGGTATTGCTCAAAAACCTATATCTACTGAATGTGTTTAGTTGTAGGACAGCCACAACCACAAGCTATACACTAAAGGTAAAGCCCATTGATGAAGCTGTCTAATTGAGCATGTTAACTCTTTAGCTGAACACAAGATTCAGGTGAAATTTATAGTATGCATCATCAGTTCCCCTGGGTGTCCGATGCAAATGCCAACACTCTCAGAATCACAAGAAAATTACTTCATATTTCTGTTGCCAAGGTGACTGCAGGTGTTCAGGCCATCTTGAGGAAAGGTTCTGCAACATTACCTTAATAGCCGGAAGCTAAGCATGCACCGCATGGCAATAGTAATGTACTGATACAGTCATTACACCAGAGCTGCTGGCTCTCAAATGGACAAAGCACAGGTGTGAGAGAGTTTGCATGTGAAAGGTCTCTGCACCAAACCACTAAACATGTATACTGTGGTTCAAAGAGTGCTTAAAAGCAGGGAAACATCTAGTGTCATTAGATGTTTTGATTTGAAACCTTCAAATGAAATAACAAAATGAAAGAGTTGTAAATGATAAAAGCTCATTAGCAGCAGTTAGTATGGAGATAGTAATAGTAATAGCTTTCTTACCGTTGAGGTGAGATGCTCCAATGCTCTCATTTGAAGAACAGGATTACAAACATCAGAAGTATTCAGTGTATCTTCTGTACAACTACAGACCAACATAAAGCACAATTTAATCTCAGTCAAAAGTGCAGTTTAAAGAACAAACAACTCATTATCATGGTATTACCATATTTTTTTTATGCTATGTTTTTTACACACCACACAACTGTGATGGTAAAAACTTATTAATACTATAGTAGATGAACAAAGTAATTATGCAGCACCATGGTGGTAAATATTAAACTATCATGGTATGACCATCTAATAACATATTGTCCCCTGGTTGTTCCACAGCACTTTTTTGTAAAGGTCAAAACAATCTTTCATTGTGGTACTGAGCAGTTAAAACTGAAAATCATTAGCTACTCTGGACAAAAGAGATTTTCTGACATTGACTGTGTTGGCTACCAATGAATATCAATCTAGACAATCCTGGGAAAATAAATAAGTATGAAATTCACTGAGTGAATTTTGCACTATCCCAGAACTTCAATTGGGCCATTTGGAGGTGCAAGCAGAGGGGCCTTATAACAGATTTCATCTCTCTAAAGATGAACTTCCTATTCAGACATTAGGATAGCACCTAACTGACAAACTTTCCCAGCAGACAGGAAATGATGCAGAGAGACACGGCCTATAGACTTCAATTTACATCCACTGACACCCTGCTTACGTACTGTTTACCAAAGAGCTAAACATTATTGAATTGGGGAAGTGAGGCCACATACTCTGGTTTAGCGGTAGCCATTAAGAGGTAAAAATATTTTAATTTTTCTTTGTTAAACATATAAAACAGAAATGATGACTTTGATTATTATACTGGGGTGATCGAGCTGACAAAATAATAAAATAATTGCTATCACTTTACAATAAGGTTCTATTTGTTAACATTAGTAAATATATTAGGCATCATTAACTAACAATGAACATTATATTATACAGCATTTATTAATATTTGTTAATGTTGATTCATAAAAATACAATTGTTAGTTTGGGTTAGTTAAAAATGCATCAACTGTTGTCGCTAATGTTTACAACTTCATGATAATATGTACAGTATATGTTGACATTAACTTTAACCAAGATAAATAAATGGTGTAAAAGTATTGTTCAAAGTTAGTTCATGTTAACAAATGTAGTTAACTAATGTTAATGAATTCAACCTCATTATAGTGTTACCATACTACCATCTTATCATATTCAGTTCCATTTTGAGGAAAGAAAACAAAATGTGTAACAAAAAGTGCCAGGTTTGGTTCACTTATATACAGTACATTGATAGTTTTTAGTTTAAAATTGCATCAGTAAAATACTGTCATCATGTATTCCCCTTCATTATATTCAAACCTGTATGACTTTCTCCTGTGGAACAAAAAAAAAAAAAAAATACCTTACAGCCTCAGTAACCATTCACTTTAATTTCCAATTATTAAATATATATATATATATATTTATATATATAATATTCTGCCCTTTTGTGTTCCATAGAAGAAAGTCATATAGGTCTGGAACCTGTATGAGGGTGAGTAATTAAGGAGTGTTAATTTTGGGGTGAACTATTCTTTTTATACGATAATGCTAAATTATAATATATAATATATTAATATATAATGAGTTAAAGGAATACATTTCTGGTTTGTTGTTGATTAAATGGGTACTTGAGCCTTACTGATGGGGCTGTGGGGGTACATGAGACAAAAAAGGTTGGGAAACATAGCCATCAATGACACTGCAAAACTTTTGAGAGACCTAACGAGACCGACAAAGCACCAAAGAGAAAGAGAAAAAGTGCAGAGCCAGTGAGCAAACAGACAGATAGCCTGCATCATATACTGACATGTCTGTGAGCTTAAGAGATGTGCTTTGACAGACAGTGGAAGGTCAGAGGGAAAGCTCTGTGCAGTGGGGCAACACTCAGAACAGGTTGGGTATGTCTAAATATCTGAGAGTCAGCCAGACAGAGACTGGAGCAACATCACTCTTCTCTGTCCTGCAATCTGTGGTGTGTTGTCACATAGACATCTGCTGGTAAATGTGGGATCTGCAGATCGCATTACTGAATTGGTGTGCTCATGGAATGCTCCTGAATGATGATTCTAAATTAGATTTCTCATCCACATTTAGCCTTTGTCATCTAGAAGCCCTCTCCAAGTTTTGTAAAACATGCACAAGAACATGCATTACAAATTTCGTCAAACCTGCATTGATTATTGTGATTAGTTGTGCTTGGTACGGCAAGCATCACTATTATTATTGCATATGGATTATTGCTTTGGATTAGGGTCTGTTTAGGGTTACTAGGGGTCAGGGTTAGTTTGGGGTTAGTGTAACTTGGGGTTAGGGTTAGTATCACAGTTGGGTTAGGTTAGGTTAGAAATTTAAACAAACCCCTAACCTCAAGTATTACATTTCAGCTTGTAACTAGTAGTGTCCGAACGATTTATCTTTTTGCAGCTCAGCAGACAACGGTGTGGTGGTGGATTGTGTCTGCAGAGTGTTGATTTCACGCTACGTTGTTACCTATTTGGTGAGACGCAATGCTGGAAAGTAAATAATGTCCAACTTTAACTCTCCGTGACAATGAGCATATAGCTAACTAGCTAACCACATAGCTTCTTTCATTGCTTGTCAGCTGACTGGAAGCTAATGTGTAAACATGTATTCACCAAACTGTTTTGTTCAGGATTCACAGTTTGGTACCCCCTTCAACCGAACAATTCCAGTCATTGCATTTACAAAATGTAATATTTAAACGGTTTTCCACCGTTGATAGTTTCCCCTGAATTTGAATAGCAGAATATGGTGTAACACCGCTGTTGCTGTTTATCTCATCCCGGCAGGTGTTAATGCTTCTCGTTTTACATCCTGCCTCTAATTGACTGGCAGTATTAAAATAGTCTGCATTTGACTGATACTAAACAGTACTATTAATGTTTATTTAGCTATTTATTTTATATTTATTTATTCTTTATTTAAATGGTCAGCAACTGACATACTAAACATACAGTACTGATTTTTATTTAGCTATAATTTTTATTTATTATTTATTTAAATGGTCAGCAAGTGACTGATATTGAACATACAGTACTGATGTTTATTAAGCTATTTATTTTATTTGTATTATTCTTTTTTTAAATGGTCAGCAACTGACTTATACTAAACATACAGCACTGATTTTTATTTAGCTATAATTTTAATTTATTATTATGTTAAATTGTCAGGAACTGACTGATACTGAACACACAGTACTGATGTTTATTTAGCTATTTATTTTATTTTTATTTATTCTTTATTTTAATGGTCAGCATTTGACTGATACTAAACATACAGTACTGATGTTTATTTAGCTATTTATTGTATTTTTATTTATTATTTATTTAAATGGTCAGCAACTGACTGATACTGAACATACCATACTGATGTTTATTTAGCTATTTATTTTATTTGACTTTATTCTTTATTTAAATGGTCAGCCATTGACAGATACTAAAACATACAGTACTGATTTTTATTTAGCTATTATTTTAATTTATTCTTTATTTAAATTGTCAGCAACTGACTGATACTGAACATACAGTACTGATGTTTATTAAGCTATTTATTGTATTTTTATTTATTCATTTCTAGAATTTGTTGACAATGTATAATAATATAATATTTGTTTGAGAAAGCAGCCTTCTGAATACCTTTGCATAGTCATATCAGTTCACATTGGTGAAAAATCCACATAGAAAATGTCTGTTTTCATTCCAACTAAAAAATTACCTATATCGGCCACCATATCGGTAATCGGTGAATTTTCCCCCTCTAAAATCGGTATCGGTCTCAAAAACCCCATATTGGTCGGGCTATAGTAATTAGTCCTACACTGCTTGGGTTGCCGACATAAATGATACCTCAAATCAAGTGTTTTGTTATTTTTTGAGCTATTAGTTTTCTAAGCAATTAGACTTATAATTGTCTCCAAGCAGATGATAAAATTCCAGTGAATTCCAGTCATTTTTATTTGTATAGCACTTTTCACAACAGACGTTGTTTCAAAGCAGCTGCACAGGAAATTATGCTATAACAGAAAACAAAGCTGTAATATCTTAGTCATCATTGTGCTATTTGATAAAAATGTGATTGTAGATTGTGCCTTAATAAGTAAATAATATTTGTATTTAGACCCCCGGTGAGCAAGCCATAGGCGACCATTGAAAGGAACAAAAAACCCCATAAGATGCTGGTTAATGGAGAAAAATAACCTTGAGAGAATCAAGGCTCACATTGGGGGCCAAAAATGGGTGAAAAATAAAAAAATCCCATGGACCTACAGTAAAGAAAGGACCAGGATAAAACATTTTAAAAAAACATAGAGACTTAGGCCAGTAAGCAATCACCTACTGTAGTAACCACCCAGAACACCCTAGCAACCCCATCGCAATGGTATGGTCACTGAAACTGGCTTTACCATCTTTCTGTAAACATGTGAGACACATTGTGAGAGATGTGAACTACACTGAAGGGTACCTTCTTTTTTTAGTGTGCTTCAGAACAGTGCAAATGGGTTCCAAGTCAGGAAATCTATCCATGAGGTACAGTGCGTGATCACAACTTACATAGTTATTAAAAGCATTTTTATATATGTTTGTTTAATTTGAACTCAGTTTAGGTAATCATTAAGGTCTGTTGAAAGGATCAGGCAAGTTCTGTTAGGACTGCATGGTAAATCATGGTAAAAGCAATACACTTTTACAATACAGTGAGACAAGGTTTGTGGCAATCTTCAACATCAGAAAACAACAGCATCAAGCTTTTTGTGTAAACATGTGCTCACCGTCTCTGGGTTCCAGCTCGGAGCTGAACATGAGGCAGCTGTTGCAGGAGCAGATGCACTGCACTCTGCCAGTTTGCCTGGTTTCTGAAATCACAGCTCTGAGCCTCACATTCTTCAAAAGTGAACTGGTATAAAGACCTGGAGTCCTCAAATCCATCCTGCTGCTCCACTAGACACAACAGGGTTTAAAGTTAAAGATCTCCCTGCTGGATAATACAAATAAAAATAAAAAAACCCAACTAAAACCAGCATAAGATGGTTGGCTGGACTTCCAACCTGGTCAGACTATTTTAGATGGCATGTTTTAGAGAAGTTGTGGGTGGTTGTCAGATGGCCAGGCTGAGAGACCAGCTTAAGCCAGTGAAGACCAGCTTAGGTTGGTTTTTGCTGTTTTTATTTTCAGCAGGGCTGCCCTATTAAAATCTTTAAAGCAAGCATAGACAAGCCATTTTAAATGTATTTATCACAGTGGTTTAGTGATGAATTTCATAATTTGAGTACCGGATTTTTTTCTTGGACACTCCATATGATGCTCTGTAGTATTACAGATTCAAAATGTATACAACTCTTTGTCAATAAATCATCTTAACTATGTCCACACCATCTGCTTGGGGCTCAATCCTGAAAGACCATTCCTATTATTCACAGCAACAGTGTTGTCTCATCTGTGTACCTGAGAGCAGAATACCCAAGTCCAGAAGAATGTTCCAGATTCTGGAAGCTATTGCCCTGTTCTGTATAAATTCACAGTGATCCATCAGCCATTCCACCAGCTCCAGACCGATATATGTCCTCCTAGTGGGCCAGATAAGCACAGGAAGACTTTAAAAAAATTATATGAACAAGATACAAACAATAATGTTAAAGGTTTCTTTGTTTAACCAAAATAAAAGTGATCAGAAAATATCAATGCTTTGCTTTGATATTTCCATTTCCATTATATTAAAAAAAAAAATTATTCATTATATTATTTTAAAAAAATTATAATGCAAGGGATAATGTACAGTCAGCTGACCGTTATTGCAAAATAACCCTAAAAGGGTGATTTGCAGGACCCCAATCCAAAACGGAAGAGGCAGTTCCAGAGAGCCAATAAAAAGCAGTTAATAAAAAGTTGTTTATTTACTGTAGCATCCCATTTACTGTTAAAGGGAGAATTATGCTGTAAGTCACTTTTGAAATTTCAGTCACTTCGTAAGCCTCATGTTACATTGCTAACTCATGTCTGAATTATTTATATTCAAAATTATTTCCTATGTATTTTTGATTAGTACATCTATGAGTAATTCAGTAGAATCACAGACTTGCATTTACTACATGTTATGTAAGGGACAATGTACAGTCAGCATGTTATTATTGCAAAATAAACCCTGACAGGGAGATTAGGACCCCAATGCGAAACAATGGCTCACAATACCTGAATGAGTGGTCAGATATGTGGATGTGCGGTTGTTACTGAGAAATATCAGAATGCTAGATGGTGCCATTGACCAATCAGAATGGAGTATTCCAGAGAGCCATGTAACAAGGTAATAAAAATGATGTGACACAATCCCCTCGTATTAAAGGGATAGTTCACCCAAAAATGAAAATTCTCTCATCATTTATTCACCGTCATGCCATCTAAGATGTGTATGACTTTCTTCTGCAGAACACAAACAAAGATTTTTAGAAGAATATCTCAGCTCTGTGGGTCCATGCAATGCTAGTGAATGGTGTTCAGGCCTTTGAAGCTCCAAAAAGCAGATAAAGTCAGCATAAACATAATCCATCAAACTCCAGTGGTTTAATCAATGTCTTCCAATTGAGATCCAGTTGGTTTTGGGTGAGAACAGACAAAAATGTAACTCCTTTTTCACTGTACATCCTGACATCAAGCTCAATTACACTTCCTACAGCACCATCTAGCGCTCTGCACATGCATCAAGCACTAGGAAGTTTAATCGAGGTTGAAATCATGATCATGCCTAGAGACTGCAATGGTAAAATGTACAGTGAAAAAAGGAGTTATATTTTGGTCTGTTCTCACCCAAAACCAACTGGATCGCTTGGAGTCTTATAGAATACCTTTATGCTGACTTTATCTCCTTTTGGAGCTTCAAAAACCTGGTCATTATTCACTTGCATTGTATGGACCTACAGAGCTGATATTCTAAAAATCGTTTGTGTTCAGCAGGAGAAAGACTTACACATCTTAAGTGGCATGAGGGTGAGTACATGATGAGAGAATTTTCATTTTTGGGTGAACTATACCTTTAAGCCTATATTTGATCTATAACAGGAAAACACAGCATATTATGGTGAAATTACCTGATGATTCTTGCCAGTTTAATATGTGCTTTCCAGTTATCCAGGCCATTGGATAAGAAAGCATTTCTGAGTGCTCGGCTAGCACATGGCACATTTTTCACGCAAGCCTTAATAACACACAAATAACATTCTTAAAGTCGTGATTAACTGGAAAGATTTAGTTACAATAAAATATGATAATGCTGCCAGCAATAGGTACAGGAACAACACAGGAAGTGCACTGTAAGTGCAACAAGAACCAATGATGATACTACCTTTTTGAACTGTTGCCTTCTGGATGGCTCTACAGAGCACTGAGCACCAGAACCGTCAGGCACAGGAACAGATTTTTTCTTCAGGCTATCCATCTCATGAACAGTTAAAACTGCCCCACTGAGCAAGAATTATGTGCAATACACAGCTTAGTCTATTTATATTTATCCAACATACCCTACCTCTTCTGCCATACATTCCCTTGCATCTATATATATATATATATATATATATATATATATATATATATATATATATATATATATATAGTCTTATTGCGTATTTCTATTTATCCTTATATTTTCTATTTTTTATTATTCTATTTATATTTATTATATTATATTATTATTTATTATTGTCTTGTTGCTGTATTGTTTGTGCACTGGAAGCTTCTGTCACCAAGACAAATTCCTTGTATGTGTAAGCATACTTGGCAATAAAGGTAATTCTGATTCTGATGCACACCACCAGCAATGTGAACATGAAAAACTATTTGTCTGCATGGTCTTAAAATGTTACATCAAAGCTTACATCCTGAGCACATAAACAGGGCAAATACAGGACCAGTCAAAAGTTGGAACACACATGACTGAATTTATGTTAATCATGATCTAAACCAAAGGTTCCCAATCTGGAAGAGGGGGGTCGATAAAATGCGCAATTCAATTAAGACAACATGTCAGCTTCCTTGTCTAACTCAATGTGATAAGCAAATCTCAACATAAAAAACTATGCAAAGACTTGACACCCTGGCAACTGTAGTAAAACTTCATGAAATGTCAATCAACCAACCAAAGCCTCTTTACACAAATGAGGATGAAGCCCATCAAATCAACATAAAATATATTCTGCAGAGGTGCGCTGACTGTCGCATGGCCAAGTGCTTGTGAGTTTATTTTTCTTGGATCTTAAAAATTCATGCAATAACTGCAACATCATAACCATGCACTGCAAGACTGCAAAAACGCATTAAAACTGCATACCTTGTTGATGTGTTAACGCATTATAATAAGACCATCAAACGGCTGCAGGGCTCTGCATCGGGGTGGACGAAATACCAGAAATGTGTTAACAGCAAGAAATGTTAAAGTATCGTGTCTATCGCGGTTATGCAAAATCCCGCCACGTCAAAAAATGCACTTTCCAAAAAATCATTATTTTGTAATCATCATATTATTTTTATCAGCTGCTATACTTTTGCGTTAATTTTACATTTCTCACGGCTTTGGATGATAGCACGCACGCACGACCAAACAGTGAGAGATGAGATAGGATACATAACCCCACTTCCCTTATTTACTGACGCCTTCAAGTTTTCCTGTCAGCATTTGTTTTGCCAGAAAGCACAGAGAAGCAATCGCATAAGTAAATTAGCTCAGCAATTATTATAAAACACATTCGTCAACCATTATGTATAAATGTACACTGGTGGCCAAAAGTTTGGAATAATGTACAGATTTTGCTGTTTCGGAAGGAAATTGGTACTTTAATTCACCAAAGTGTCATTCAACTGATCACAAAGTATATCAGGACATTACTGATGTAAAAAACAGCACCATCACTATCTGAAAAAAGACATTTTTGATCAAATCTAGACAGACCCCATTTTCAGCAGCCATCACTCCAACACCTTATCTTTGAGTAATCACGCTAAACTGCTAAATATGGTACTAGAAAATCACTTGCCATTATATCAAACACAGCTGAAAGCTATTTGGTTCGTTAAATGAAGCTTAACATTGTCTTTGTGTTTGTTTTTGAGTTGCCACAGTATGCAATAGACTGGCATGACAATATTAGGTAAAAAATGGCAAAAAAGAAACAGCTTTCTCTAGAAACTCGTCAGTCAATCATTGTTTTGAGGAATGCTTGAAATTGCCAAAAAACTGAAGATTTCATACAAAGGTGTACACTACAGTCTTCAAAGGACAACTGGCTCTAACAAGGACAGAAAGAGATGTGGAAGGCTCAGATGTACAACTAAACAAGAGGATAAGTACATCAGAGTCTCTTGTTTGAGAAATAGACACCTCACATGTCCTCAGCTGACAGCTTCATTGAATTCTACCCACCCAACACCAGTTCCCTATCTGTCACTCACTCGACGTTGGTGTCGATGTAGTGACACTAGGGGTCACTCTTGGGAGCCCGAGACACCTCTGGTCTTTGATAAAAGGCCAATGAAAATTGGCAAGTGGTATTTGCATGCCACTCCCCCGAACATACGGGTATAAAAGGAGCTGGTATGCAACCACTCATTCAGATTTTCTCTTCGGAGCCGAACGGTCATGCTCACTGAGCTGAATAGCACTGTTCATTCACCTCTGCTGGATCTGACGGCGCATTTCAGCGGCTTCTCCCTCCTCTGCACTGGTGCACTGCAGAGAACGCCCCTGGGCGCTTCGGCAATAAAACTAGAGAGTATATTTTCTGAAAGAGCATTTTTCCCCTCTAAAAGAGTATATATTTCTCTAAAAGAGCGCACACACGGAACGTCTTTTTAAAGACGCGTCTTTTTAAAGATGCCTTTCCGTTCGTGTGTTATTCCTGGTTGCGGTCGTTTTCTCTCAACTTCGGATGGTCATGATCGCTGTCTCTAGTATCTGGGCGCGACCCACACGGAGGCAGCGTTTATGAATGGCTCATGTTCTCACTGCGAGAACATGACCATGGCAACGTTGCGGTCGCGGCTTGCTTTCGTAAGAACAGCGGCTCCCCGCCTTGGTCCTCCTACCTACGGGTTTGAGGTCAGCGCGGCTGGCGCTGGGGGCGATTTAGGGACCTCAATGGGATCGCCTCCGCCGGGTATCCCCCCGCGGACCTCCCATTCCCCAGCACGCTCGTCTGCCCCAATCGGGCTTCCGGATGAGTTCGCCGGCTCGTCGCACAGCGAGTCTGGCTTCTCGTTCGAGGCCCGCGAAGATGATGAGCTTTCGAGCGCAGCATCGGAGAGCGGGCTTGTCCAGTCGGACGCAGAAGCCTCAGCTGGGCTTCCCCCTTCGGGGACGGTCGCCCAGTTACAGGCCGACGCCAAAATGACGGACATGCTTTCCCGGGCGGCCGCGAGCGTCGGGCTAGAGTGGAACCCTCCGCTCTCCCCTGAACCCTCGCGGCTTGATGATTGGTTTCTGGGCTTGCGGCGCCGCTCAGACCGGCCGCGCCCCGCTCCAGTGCCATTCTTCCCGGAGGTGCATGAGGAGCTGACGAAGTCATGGGAGGCACCTTTTACTGCCCGACCCCGACTCCGCAGTTCCCCCGCTCTCACTACCCTCGATGGCAGGGCGGCCAGGGGCTATACGGTGATTCCCCCGGTGGATAAGGCGCTCGCAGTGCACTTATGCCCGCAGAGCGCCGCCACCTGGCGTGGACGCCCTAAGCTCCCCTCCAAGCCCTGTAGGCTCACGTCGTCCCTGACGGCCAAGGCCTACAGCCCTGCTGGACAAGCCGCCTCTGCCCTGCACGCCATGGCTCTCCTGCAGGTCCACCAAGCCAAGGCACTGAAAGAACTGCACGAGGGTAGTTCCGCCCCAGATTTGATGCAGGAACTGCGCTCGGCGACCGACCTCGCCCTCCGGGCGACGAAGGACACAGCGCGGTCTCTCGGGCGGACGATGGCCACACTAGTGGTCCAGGAGTGCCACCTGTGGCTCAACCTGGTCGAGATGGGCGAGGCCGACAAGACACAGTTCCTTGCTGCCCCCATTTCCCAGGCGGGCCTATTTGGCGACACCGTTGAGGACTTTGCCTAGCAGTTCTCGACGGTAAAGCAGCAGACGGAGGCAATCCGGCACATCCTGCCCCGGCGCGGCTCAAGACCCCGCACCCCGTCTGCGCCAAGGGCGTCCCCCTGCGGTGACTGCACCGGCTCCGCCGCAGCCTGCCCCTCCGGCCCGGCCCCGGCGTGGAGCCCACCGCAGGAAGCCGACGCCACCCGTCTCACAGCCGGCACCGAAGAACCCACGGAGGTCTTCGAGGCGCCCCTGAGACGGGCAACCCAGGGACGAGGGAACCCACTCACCTGGAGCTGGTAGAAAGACCACTCCATCCCCCGGTGGAGGGCCGGGTGGAAAATCTTTTGTTGCCTTTTCGTTTGATTTCGCCGCACGCCCAAGTGGCTGCGGTACCCAACAGTTCAACAAAAGAGCGGCTTCCTTCCTCCCTGGGTCACATAACTGGTGTGTACGGTCGTCACCACGACTACCGTCCACGGGTTTTATCTTGCAGGATTGGCGCTCCAACGGTGCCCTTTTCGCCCCTGAGCGCCCAGCTGTGGCACAAATCCACCCCCGATGTGACAGCCTCCACAGGTCGCGAGGACAGGCCTCTTCCTCCCCCGTCCCAGGCTGTTCCGGGGGTGGTCACAAGGAGCCAGGTAAGTGCTTCGATGTCCCTAGACTCAGCACGGCCACGACGTGCTGTGGCACCTCGCGCTCCGCCCCGCCGCGAGGCCCCACCTGCCGGTACGTCCGATGACGTTGTCCCCTTGGTCCCCCTTGCACAGAATTTGGACGCATGGCTTGCGCTTCCCAATCCGTCGCGGTGGTTGATCCGGACCGTCCGACTCGGCTACGCGATTCAGTTCGCCAGGCGCCCGCCCAGGTTCAGCGGTACTCACTTCACCTTCGTCAAGGGCGAAAACGCTGTTATTCTGCGCGCGGAAATCACTAAACTCCTACGGAAGGGCGCGATAGAACCTGTCCCTCCAGCCGAGGTGAAGAAAGGGTTTTACAGCCCCTACTTCATCGTACCAAAGAAAGGCGGTGGGTTGCGGCCAATCTTGGACCTGCGAGTACTGAACTGGGCTTTACACAGACTCCCGTTCAAGATGCTGACGCAAAGACGCATTTTAGCAAGTGTCCGGCATCAGGATTGGTTCGCGGCGGTAGACCTGAAGGACGCGTACTTTCACGTCTCGATCCTTCCTCGACACAGACCCTTCCTGCGGTTCGCGTTCGAGGGTCGGGCGTATCAGTACAAAGTCCTCCCTTTCGGCCTGTCCCTGTCTCCTCGCGTATTTACGAAGATCGCAGAGGCTGCCCTTGCCCCGTTAAGGGAGGTAGGCATTCGCATTCTCAACTATCTCGACGACTGGCTAATCTTAGCTCACTCTCGAGACGTGTTATGCGCACACAGGGACCTGGTGCTCTCGCACCTCAGACGACTAGGGCTTCGGGCTAACTGGGAAAAGAGCAAGCTCCTCCCGGTTCAGAGCATCTCTTTTCTCGGTTTGGAGTTGGACTCGGTCTCCCTGACGGCGCGCCTTACGAACGAGCATGCCCAGTCGGTGCTGGCCTGTTTGAAGGCGTTCAAACAGAAAACAGCGGTTCCACTGAAACTTTTTCAGAGGCTCCTGGGTCATATGGCATCCTCGGCGGTGGCCACCCCGCTCGGGTTGATGCATATGAGGCCGCTTCAGCACTGGCTCCAGACTCAAGTCCCGAGACGGGCATGGCGCCACGGGACACACCGCGTGGCCATTACACCGGTCTGTCACCGTCTTTTCAGCCCTTGGACTGACCTCTCGTTTCTACGAGCAGGTGTTCCTCTAGAACTGGTCTCCAGGCGCATTGTGGTCACGACAGACGCCTCCAAGACGGGCTGGGGCGCTGTTTGCAACGGGCACGCAGCCACCGGCCTCTGGACGGGTCCGCGGCTGCATTGGCACATCAACTGCCTCGAGTTACTGGCAATTCTGCTCGCCCTGCGGAGGTTCCGGCCGTTGATCCAGGGCAAGCACGTGCTAGTTCGGACAGACAGCACGGCAGCGGTAGCATATGTCAACCGCCAAGGCAGTCTGCGCTCCCGCTGTATGTCACAACTCGCCCGCCGTCTCCTCCTCCGGAGTCAGCAGCACCTCAAGTCGCTGCGAGCCACTCATATCCCGGGCAACCTCAACGTTACAGCGGATGCGCTGTCACGGCAGGTTCCCCGCAGGCGAGAGTGGAGACTCCACCCCCAGGTGGTCCAGCTGATTTGGAGTCGATTCGGTCAGGCTCAGGTGGACCTGTTCGCCTCCCAAGAATCCTCCCACTGCCCGCTCTGGTACGCCCTCACCGAGGCTCCTCTCGGCATAGACGCACTGGCACACAGCTGGCCCCCTGGCATTCG